>NC_045030.1:99683833-99702166 GCF_008632895.1 Mastomys coucha
TGGTCTACAGAGTGAGTTCCAGGACAGCCAGGGCTACACAGAGAAACCCTGTCTCAACACCCCCCCCCACCTCCAAACAAAGAAGCAAGTGATAAAACAGACCCAGGAGTGGACTCTTGGCACTGAATGGGGTGGACATGTAAAATAGTACAGAAGGCAAAAGAATTGCCTGAGCAATATGGAATGCAAGGCAGGGCTCACGGGCAAGGGCGAGAGAAGCCAGGAGTTAGCTCAGGGTGAGGGAACAGTGTAGTCCTGAGGCTGGACTGGAACTCACATCTATGTCCTTCACAACCTGGCTTCTTTCTGCTAACCTATGATGTTGCAGGCACAGTCTGAGCACCCTTAGGGTTTAAGGTACCCAGCCAAAGTCTCCAGAGGACCCTCTGCCTTGGCCTTAGAACCTGTAGGCTCCGCACCCAGAGGAACCTGGGACTCTCCGGCCTCAGAATGTGGATCCAGAGCCCTCAGTAGTTCATAGATAGAAAGGTAGTGAGCTGGGTCTATAAGTCTTAGTCACCTGCCCTCCCCATCCCTGGACTCCCCCTCCCTGTTAGATTCCCTATCTCCCCTCAACAGATCACTCCCAAGAAAAAGAAGGTTTTCCTCCTCCTGCCATATTATGCCACATTTCTCCAGAAGTGTTGCAAAGTGACCACAGTGGCCTTGAGTAGACTCCGTACTCAGCCCACCCCCCATGAGAGGGCTGCCGCCTAGCCACCCTCATCTCTTAGCCATTTACGCTGAGTATGCAGAGGCCGCTCCCTTGCTTGCTTTATTTATCTTGGCCCAAGGACCACGAAGCCGGATCTGAGGGGAGGATGGAGAGGCCATTTTCAATATTTCCTCTCGGCCTCTCCATGCCCTTGAGTTGCCCCTTAGTACCCAGGAGGAGAGGGCAGAGGTCTATGGTCTGAAAACAATGGTTTGAAGCTGGGAGTGGGGGAGGAAGGAAGGAGACTATGGAGGGAAAAGGGGTGGAGGGGGTGGGTTCTGAACCCATAAGCCCTGTCAGGGACTTGCAGGTAATGCATTCCCTCTCTCCAGGCAGGGCTGCAAAAAACCCTGGCACTGAACTGCTCCCACCATCGTAGCTCAGCTTCAAACAACCAGGGGTACTCAGCACCCTAACCCCCACAGGGCCACACAGAACTGCTTGCCTTGGGAAGCCACTGGAGTCTTCTCTTGGAGCCAGTAGGAAGGGGAGCCTTGTGGAGAGGCCAGGACATCTGGGGATCTCCAGGCTCCTCTTGCCTGAGCAGTACTGTCCCACCACAGGATTCCCTGGCCACCCCCTATTCAGCTTGTTTGCTCTGCTGGAATCCTTGTCTCCAGTTATGTCCCTCGCCACACCCTGTGCTGTTCTCCAGCCAAGCCACACGCGCAGAACCGCTTTCATCTGCTTCTTCAGCTGGGCTTGCCTTTCCCAAGGGCTCAGGGACTTGACTATGCTGATTCCCTCTCATCTGTCTCTAGCACTCCTATGCTCAGGAGCATCCAGCTGCACAGAGGCCTGGAGGTGGCAGTGGGATGGCCATCTCTCTTGGCCTTGTGAACATAAAGAGGGGAGAAACCATTTCCTTCCGGCAGGGATCTGCAGGGACCCAAGTGTCCGAGGATAGGCAGCCTTGGTTCTAAGTATGTGTGGGTGACAAAAGGAGTCTGGCTCCGTTCCTGCTCAGGGGGATTTGTCAAATCAATTGTGGTAGTTTGAATGTGTCCCATCCCCCCCCCAGCCCAAATCCCCAATCCCCAGAATCCATTCATTGGTCCCAATGTGGCAGTATGAGGAGACAGAGCCCAGAGGGTGATGTTTGGGCCATGAGCACAGAGTTACCACAAATAGCTTCATGGTGCCTCATCAGAGTGAGAGTGAGTTTTCAAGTAAGTTACAAGAGTAGGCACTTACAAAGCAAGGTGTCTCCATTGTTCAGTGTTGGGCATGTGCCCACTTGTTCTACATTCAAAACAGCACAAAGGTCCTCCCCAGAACCAGGGTCTTAGACTTCCCTGATGCTAGATCCATAAATCGAAAGAAACTGATTTCCTTTATAAAAAGATTCAGTCTTTGGTGATCTATTACAGCAACAGAAAACGGAATAAGACATCTACAAAAGAGGTCACACCACGAAGCATCAATAAGACCATGACAACACTTTTTCATGACAAGTATTACCCTAAGCACCACATACAAACTCATTATTCCATCATCATTGAGGCGAGAAGAGGCAGTTACTGTAAGTAAGTAAGCATCTTTACAGGTGACCAAACTGACTCCCAAAGTGATTTGAACCACCATGAGAACCAAGTGTTAGGACAGGGATGCTTGGGGCTGAGGACGTACTCAGGCCCAGAGCAATTATGTAGCATATCTGAGACCATGGATGCCATCTCCAGCACTGTAAAAAATGAAAAAAACAAAAACAAAAACAAACCCATGGCAAAAGCTGTGATCCTGTACCCAGGGACCCTGATTCCAAAGGCTTCTAACCACAACTGCCAAACCTGGCCAGAAAGTGCCAGCCCAGCTAATTTGTCCACAGGGAGTTCTTTGGGAGGAAGGGGGGGGGTCTTGTAGGAGCTTGAAAAGGCAGAAAGGAGACAAGGCCTTGCAGGTGAAGGCAGGAGTGTCAGCAATGATGGGGGAGGAGCACATTGGACGTGGGATTCTGAGAAGGCTAAGTGCTCAGCATGGCCAGCACTTAGAAAGCAAGGAGGGCTTGGTTTGGAGCCTTCATTATCAAAGCCGGGAGGGCACCAGATCCTCTAGTGATCAGCTGCAAAAGAAGCAGAGCTGATCAGGTCTCAGTGAGGCTCTCTATGGGAGAAACAATTGTCAGACAGGAGACTAATCTACTCTGTTCTGGGCTGGTGATGATGAAGACCATAGGGAGCTATCAGGACATCGTAGAGACGGCAAGCTGACACTTGGACCCAAATAGCAGACATGAGAAAATGGTGGCACTACTTCTGATGCAAGAAAGGGTAGAGAGGGGCACCTGGCTGCAGTCTAAAGAACCTGGAGGGCATTCAGTGAACCTCTTGCTTTGGAGACCACAGAGAGCTCACAGGCCTGCGGGCAATATGTCCCTGAACTGAGATGACAAAAGAGGATGCTGGAAAGAATTTCAAGCCTTCAGTAACAGATTCATGGGTAGCACAGGACACCATAGGCCCAGAGAGCCCAATTCAGGGCTGTGGATCAGAACAGGATGGTTGGTAATCTACTTTGTGTTTGAGGAAAGTTGATAGGCTTATATAGTAGGGGACAGGAGACCAGAGAAGAGATAGTGGGGTGGGCAGGAGGTGACATGTAAGAGATAAGTGATGGCAGAGATGGCAGCCACTGATAAGCAGGAGTGGGCTAAGCAGGCCTATCAGCCCAGGACTGCAATCTCAGATGCTCCAAAGGTTGCTGCTCAATGAATACCCTGAGTTCCTGGCCAGCTAGAATCCATAGTGAATTCCAGCTGAGTCTGCACTGTAAATGGGATCCTGCCCTCCAAACCAGACACAAATAAAGCCTACGGATGTAGTGCTTGTCTAGTAAATGCATAGCTTTGGGTATGACCCCCACTCCAATACTACAACAGAAATAAGTAAATGCATTACCAGAGTGAGAATAGGCAAGCTAGAGACAGCTATAGAAGCGAGCCAGTCATAAGGAAGGGTTGGATGGCCTGCGGCTTCCTCCCTGTTTGTTTGCTTCCCTTGGGGTTCCTGGTCATAGGCCTTTTGTTTAAGGCTAGGAGGAAAAAAAAAAACACTTCCAAAGGCAGCCCCTCCTTCTTAGCACAGGTTATAAATCTCCAAAGGCAGACACCAACACACACCTGCCACAGACCTGGGCTCCACAGCTGGGCCACTAGGGTAGGGACTGGCGCTTCCCAGTGATGGGAGGGTTTCCAGGCTGCTTCCAAAGGAATTCCCAGCTGGTGAAACACCAGGAAGGAGGAGGAGAAGCACATGCATCCCTGAGCAGGGCCCAGAATTTCAGGGATGAAGGCCCCAAAGAAGAGAGATGGAGCCAGATTTGGGGGGAGGGGCTCACAAAAGGAGTGTGGGCTGCCTGGGGAGTCAGACAGGGAAGGAATGTATGCGGAGAGGTCTGAGCCAGGAAGCCTCTGGACTCTGACTGTTTCAGGCCTGAGGCCTGTGCTAAGGAATATCCACCCTCAGGGACAAAGCTCACCAGAGTCACAGAAGATGCGCAAGCGTCACCGGCTTTTCGACGTTGGGTGGTAATGTGCAGCATGCCTGTGTACACAAAGAGATGACATCAGAGCTGAAAAGACCCACCTGTATCCAAACTTAGCCTGAGAGCAGTTGAGAAAGCAGGAAGCTCAGAGAGGGATAGCATCTGCTCACAGCTGCACAGCAATAGCAGAGTCGTTAACACCTGGGGCAGTCGGGGCTTTCCGGTTCAGAGCTCTTCATCCCGAAGAGAAGACAAGCCAGGAAAGATGAAGACCTTGAGATTCATCTCTCACTACTTGGAAAGAAGTCCTTTCTTCTCAAATTTGTAGGGCACAGGGAATACTAAGGACTGCAGTCATTTCAGGCCCATTAGATGTTGGTGATCGTTGGTGGTACTGAACGAGAACTTGGCAGGAGATAGAAAGCCAAGGGATAATTCTTGGTAGGAAGAATGAAAGTGGTTGGGGCCAGTGCAGAAGCTCTGGAAGGTGGCAAGGTGCCTGGCTGAACCCTGACTTGCAGCTAAACATGCCTGTGAGCTAGAGACTAAGAGGAAAGATGGTAGGGTAGTGGGGGGAAGGGGAGGGCAAGATGTCTATTAGCCCCAGGAAGCAAGGCGCTATAAGTTCAGGGGGCAGCCATGAGAAACCTTGGGAGACCAGGTCTCCAGGAAGCAGGGTCTGGTTTGAAGTCCAGATTTCTGCCTGCAGATCCCTACTCCTCCAGACTGGCCCACCACACTTGGGAAATCCCCCTTAGAACACACATGTGCAAGAAGAGGCAAACTTAGAGTTGGATTGGATCAGCACTTGTGAAGGGTTCTGTCCTCTACGTCATTGACAGTTATATAGACAAGGCTCAGGTCCCCCACCCTCACTCAGACCGTCTGCACATAGATAAGACCCTGGCACACACCGGGCATGTGTTCTCCCTCTCGTATACATGGAGGGCTGCTCATATTCCAGAAAACAACCAATGGTCCTAGCTGTGGGTATGTGACACCAGGGTGCCTCTGGAGCACTCTTATGTAGAAACCCAAGGGTTGGGCCTATGCTATGTTTCATAGGCCTCTAACTAACCTGGTACCTGGGATGCCATATCTGCAATCCATGCCACATTGGCAGGGAGCAAAGGGCATTTCTGAATGGTCTCAAAAGCAGCTCCAGCTAGAGTTTCCCCTACTGCCAATGGCCCCTGCCCACAGGTTGTGTTCTTGACTCCTGGACCAGACTCTGTGATTTAGCCCATAATCACTCTGTCATGGCTATCCAGCCCTTCATGAGATCCTCTCTATTTGGTCATGGATTGAGCTCCAGGCCCAAGTCTTGAATTTTGTCACTGTCTGGAGAGGTGTCCCCTTCACGTTCTCCCCTCTCCGCCTAAGTCCCCCTCTGGAATACCCCAACGTACCTAACAGGCACTCGGCAGCTTGTTGACAGAGAAGAGAGCTGGTAAAGTTGGTATGTCCTCTGCTTTGGACCTGGTATACTCCGAAAAAGTAGTCCTGGAATGCTGAGAGCTGGCTGTTTCCTGCCATTGGCTCATGTGCAGAGTAGCAGAGCTTAGGCAAGATTGGGGGGGGGGGGGCTGGTCAATAAAGGATCAGAGAGGGAGGCAACAAGCCACAGAACCTCTTGCCAAGCAAAGAAAGGGCCTCTTCTAACCCTGACACTGTATTTCCAAACTGTCAACCCTAGCCCAAGGTTACACTCCTAGTTAGAAGCAACCACAAGGCTGGCCAGGCATCCTGCTTTGAAGACGTGGCTGGATTTTTTTTGGAAGAGATAACAATGTGGCCTTTGTCCTCCCTTCCTCCTCTCATTCTCTTCTCTTTGCTCACTCATTCTTTATGTGGTCATTTTCTGGCCCTCCTCCAAAGCAGAGTGGGGGTTGGAGGCCACCAAGCTAGACCAAAGAGATCGTTGGGACAAACCTGTCCCCTCTTATGAGCTGGCTACCCAACTAGGGCTCGGGAGTGAGGCCCAGGCTTTAGACAGGTTGCTCTGTCTGTCCCTCCCTAGAGGAAGGGGAATGCTGAGCTGCTTGAACATTCTGGGTAGCTTCGAGAGAAATGAAGTAGAGCCAGGTGCCACCCTGCGCCCTTGGCAGGATATATGCTCATAGCCAGGCAGGCAGCACACTGACTTTCAGGAGCCTGAATTTAGTGGCACTCCAGGTCACTAGGCAGACACAAATTGAGCCAAGGGAATTTCAGTGTCAGCATCAACAGCTTAGGTTCTTCCCTGGGACTCTGAGCCTTAGAAAGCCTTCCAGAAACTGGGAACCCCATTCCATACTTTACCTAAGCTTCCAGCCAGATATTCCTGGGCTTACAAAGGGGCTTCTGAGTCCTCTGAAGGTCATCTTAACCACCACCAGCAGCAGCAGCAGCACCACCCCAGCCTCCAGGCTTGAGGGCTTTCCCATGCGAGTGCCTGGGCTCCAGCGCCTTCTCGCTCCCCATGTTGCCCACCACAGAAGGGCATTTCACAATGAGTGAGACAGCATGGCCTCTGGGGTCCAGGGCCCCTCTCCTGGCAAGGATTACTTGAGGCACAGGCCTTTCAGGCTCTCTGGACTGGCCCTGCCTTTCTGGCAGCAAGCCTGCATCTCCATTTCTAAGCAAAGCCTCGCTGGCTGGCCTCAGGAGCAATCTGAGTCCTCGCCCAGGGCCTCTGAGAGCAGTGGAGTAAAGCAGCCCCAATCAGCCTTTGGCCGCCTCGCTTCCTGCAGGTGGGAAAATCATCCTATTTATCCCCAAATGGATTTGTCTACTCAAACAACAAACAGACGCAGAGACACACATGGAGTCATGGACATATGTGCAAAAGACAAGCTGTAGATACACATGCGGCCTCTCTCTTTCCCCTTCCCTTTCTGCCTTGCTCCATCCCTATGACTGTCTCCCTGTCTCTGTTCCTGTCTCTCTCTCCACCACCCCCTCCCTTTTTCAGCTCATTCTCTTACCCTTTCCCAAGGCCCCCTCTTGCTTCCATTACAGCATTTATCAAAGTGGCCTGACCTCATGTTGTAAAAATATACAGCATGGAACAAAATCCACCTTAAACTCTCTTCTAAATATATTAAAATAATAGGAATTCTCATCTGCCTGATTGAATTTGCTGCTCAATATTAGAAGCATGCCAGGCCCTTCTGGATCCAGTCTAGAGCTGGGAGGGGCTGGGATTCCCTGCCTGACTCCTCTCTCTGAGCCAGCACTGCAGCTTCCTTGATGGGCGGGGCCGGGTGAAGGAGTGGGAGTTGTGTTCCAGCCAAAAGACCTTGGGCAGCCACCTCCACCAGCAGCCAACACAGCCCACTGAGCAAGTGCAGACAAGCTAGGCTCCTCTGGCCTGCAGCTGTGAGCCTCTGCCCTGGTCCCAGGGCCACCAGAGCTCACAACGTCGCCCCCCCCCATGCCTATTCCTAGGCTCCCTCCACACTCACTGTTCTGTCCCCAGGGATGAGAAGCTCCTTGCCCGGGACCACACTCTGTTCTTTGTATATTTGAGATTTGCAGTCAAAGCTTGAGGAAACCTTAGACAAATGTGCTCCTTTGTTCATTCGTTCATTTACCCTGTATTATTAAACACCTTACTATGAGCCAACACTAATCTAAGGACAGGGAATACAGAAAAAAAAAAAAAAAAAAAAAAACAACCTTCAAAACCTGTAGTGGAATAAGCAAAGTCCACTGCCATCCGGTGACAGAAGGTGAGCTCTTTCCTACATCCTCTTTGCCCTCTAAACTTTCCACTCCTTATTGCCAGCAATGGGGAGGATTTACTCCACCATAGACTCTGCTTTTCAGAGCTACCACCAAGGACTTCAGCATGGCTTGCTCAGGACACATATAGAAAGCTACCGGTTCATTGGGGGCAATGGTGGGTGGGTGTGTGAGCACAGTGCGGGGCGGGGTGTCTACTGGGAGATTTTAACTCCTGGAGGCGGGCTTAGTGAGCAGCAAGTTGTTTCCTAGTAGGCACTGTGTAGTGTCAAAGGGCACTGTTTCCATTAATAGTGGCCCCTGAGGTTACAAAAGGAAATCATCACAGCTTATAAGTGGAACAAGGCAGAGAGATGGTGGTGCACTTATAACGTCACCATTTAGGACGTCGAGGAGTAACATAACTAGAAAGTTCCATTCCCCAAAGCGGTAAATAACGATCATTGCCCATTTTACAGATAAGGGAAACGAGGCACTGTCCCATGCTTCACGGAAGTCTGCTGCAGTCAGTTCTCAGCCACAGAGCTGTTCTACCTCCAGATGGACTTCCCTGATAGACTTTTGCCTGGGCAAAACTTCTTGCCTGGGCCCATGGCGCTCAGCTGAGAGCACCAGCCCTGCCTACCACTCCTAAAACACTTTTCATCATTGTTCTAGAACTTACCTACCAAGTAGAATAGTTAGTTGCTCCTGGCCTCTCTGGGTCTCTGGCCACACACATAACTGTAACTTTATTTTTTTCAAAACCTGTTTTTAATGACGGTTCTTAAATACTTTAACCTCCCTTGTAGCCCACCACCCACCAGAGGTAGTAGAAAAGAAAGGATACAGGGGAAGTGGACCTGTTTAGAAATAGTTCTTTGGTGCAAATCCTGTCTATGTTGTCTGGAAATCGGCAGTTCAGCTCACAGGTCAACAGCGGCAGCTCCATCCACTTGCAAACACTTCACAAATACACCAGCAGTCCAGTTCGGTATACTTAGGATAGCAAACACGAATCAGCAGTGGTGGTACGAGGTAGCAGAGACAGCCAGGCCCCAGCTAAATCAACAGGAATCATCAGAAGGGGCCTGCAGGAATGCCGGAGAAGTTCTTGGCTGTGACTTTCTCAGCTAAGCAAAGATCAGCAATGATGCAAGACCCACAAACATTGCACAGCGAGCTCTATAAGCAAGCCTAGCTCAGCCTCTGTCACTGTCTGTCAAGCCCTGTTTATGCTCCCTCCAAACATCATGTGTCCTCCACGGATCTTGCCTCAGCACCTGTGTTTCTCTCAGCTGACGTCACTCTGCCAATCAGCCTGAGTCTGTGGAAGTGGAGAGAAACTGCAGTACACAACCAGAAGGGTTTTCTTGGCGCATTTATCTCTATGGAGTCCTGACAAAAGCAGCTCAACAATGCAATGTAAGGCAGACCAAGACACGTGTGTCATTAGTGAAGAATCCTTCATCATCTGTCCTTTCACGTGCTTGCTGTAGCAGAACATCCTCTCTCCTGGGTCTGCTGCAGCTAAAGGTTCCTTCGCATGTCTGCCCCAGCAAACCACCACTGCTGATTCGTGTTTGCTATCCTGAGTATACCGAACTGGACTGCTGGTGTATTTGTGAAGTGTTTGCGAGTGGATGGAGCTGCCGCTGTTGACCTGTGAACTGAACTGCCGATTTCCAGACAGCATAGACAGGACTTGCACCAAAGAACTATTTCTAAACAGGTCCACTTCCCCTGTATCCTTTCTTTTCTACTACCTCTGGTGGGTGGTGGGCTACAAGGGAGGTTAAAGCATTTAAGAACCATCATTAAAACCATCCACCACTTTCCAAAGAACCTTTTAAGTTTCCATTTCACATAACATCCAATTCAGTTCCTGGCTTGATTTCTTGTAGACCTGGAGTGGCGTGTGAGGGGCAGGGGATACTAAGGATGGCTGAGAAGGGTACTCTTTCCAAAAAGGAAGGCAATTGTGTCTGAGAGGGAGAAAGCAAAGAGTAAAGGACATCGGGCCTGCCCTTGTCCTATACTGCTTGCCAGCATTGCTGTGACCCTTGCACAATATTCAAGGTAGTAAGAGGTGTGACTCTGCAGCATGTAAACAGGATCTCAAGAGGACAGGAGCTCCTGTGAGTGGCTGATGACATTAGCTGATCACTTAACAGAACACGCTTGCTTATGTGCATGTCCAGATCTGCTTATATACCCTGGCTCCAAAGAGGGGCTGTAGTTGAATGTGATCAAGCAGCATACGTGGAGGATGCTGGGGTGAAATGGGAAAGAGATGCTGTATCCTCACCCTTTGGAATTTCCCCCAGACCTCTGGAAACCCCCCAGCAGAAGAGGCTTGGCAAGGGCTCTAGAGGAGTTCGGTGAGGGGGCCCAGGGGGCAGCCCATCTCTAGGAGGGGCTTTTCTTGGAGCAGAGGTCACTGCCCTCTTTTGCCTCTCTGACTTGTCTGGGAAGTGTGGAGGAGTTCCTGCTGAACCTCACTCTGTGAGAGGAAGAGACATGCAGATCTGCTAAGGAGCTGTGAGGAAGCGCCTGGTAGGCACTGGGTCCAGCCTGACCTTGGCTGTCCCTCTTGTTATCAGTGGCTTTACAAGCAATCCTGGCATCTCAGCCCCCTCACACGCGCTGTGGTGTAGAGGAAGGAACAAGGCCTTCTCACAGAGTACTGAGAGCATCATTCCAGTCCTTGCTCCATGGAGGAGCTGCTATGGGCCCATGGGCTAGCTCCTTTGGATTCCTAAGTGTGGTGGTTAGAATATGCTTGGCTTAGGGAGTGGCACTAGTAGGAGGTGTGACCTTGTTAGAGTACGTGTGTCACAGTAGGTGTAGGCTTTGAGAGGCCTTCCTCCTAGCTGCCTGGAAGCCAGTCTTCTCCTGTTTGACTTCAGAACAAGATGTAGAACTCTCAGCTCTGCCAGCACTGTGCCTGCCTGGATGCTGCCATGTTCCTGCCTTGATGATAATGGACTGAACCTCTGAACCTGTAAGCCAGTCCCAACTAAATGTTGTCCTTCTAAGAGTTACCTTGGTCATGGTGTCTCTTCACAGCAATGGAAACACTAAGACAACGAGCTTCAGTGGCCTCGTCTGTAGAACAGGAACGAACTCTATCCCCGCCCTTTCAGTGGATGCAAGGAATAAATTAGATCACCTGTGGAAATGCCTCTCCATGGTCCTTGTCATCCTTCTTTCCTCTCCTTTACTGCTTCTCTCTTATCACACACTGAAAACAGTTTCATGTAGACCAAGAAGAGGGAGTTCAGCAAGAATCCCTTTCCCAAGGCCAGCAGGATGGAGAAATACCCCCAATCTACCACATGGGTCTCTAGTGGACCCTCCATGATTTACTGATCAACAGATGACTGGCAACCCCAAGCCCAGTATTTGAACAACAGCCTTCTTCATATTCACAAGCTCATGATAACTCTACATCTCTATGGATGCAGGTAACTCCTCTTTTCACACTTTGACCATCCAAGGACTTATCGGAATGTAGCCGGAAATGTGGTGCAATGTTTCATTCCATCTGTCTAGAAGGTGTATTCATTGAAGAGGGACATAAAAAGGGTTCGTTTGTGGGCACTGGTTCCTGCTCCAAGCATTAGATACTACGACTCTCATGGGATTAGATGTGTTCTTAAAAAAAAAAAAATAGGGGCTAGACATGGGTCACAAAAGAATAGAGCATGGCTGGGCAGAAGTACCCGGCACCCCTTGCCATGGCTGTATCTAAAGAGAAAATGATGGAACTGTGCAGGGGGTGGGTATTAGAGGACCTAGGTAGAAAGAGAGCCCATGAGCTCTGAGCCCTGGAGCCTGATTGCCACTGCCACTCCCCATCTGCCTCACTGTGGGGGTGCATTTAACAGATCAGGTCTCCATTTCCCCGTCTGCAGTATGAAGAATCTAGACTAGTGTGTCACATTTCCTGTGCTGGTGTGAGCATGAAATGACATGATGCGTGAAGAGTGATCCACAGACTGTGAACACCGCACACGTGTAAGGCAAAGCTAGGAGCCACATACAGCTGAGACCTTGCTCAGGGTCCTGGCTTGTACACGGTATGTAGTTCTTTCTCCACAGGAACAGCCAGCCCTACATGGACCAGTGAACCAGAAACCCCTTGAGGCCAGGGCTTAGGTCTTCTGTTCATCTATTTCCCCAGGTGTTTAGCACCAGGCTTTGCCTCATTATTGACCAAACAAGTTACCCAATATATCAGGTAGAATTCTTCCATTTTATAGCCATAAAGCAAGGTTCAGAAGGTAACTATAGCCACCCAGCATCATAAGAGCCCCAGTAGCACAGTGGGATGTTGTGATGTGGGATGTGACCCAAGTCCATTTTTCTTTCTGCCGAACCCTGCACTCCAGTCTAACTTTTTATTTATTTATTATTTTGTGATGCTACTCTAATCCTCTCTGGCCTGGTGAGAAAGGCCATTGTGTCCAGTGGTCAACCCATCAGGCAAAATTGGAGAAGGATATAGAAGACAAGCATTCATGTTATTCCCGGCTTCACCTAGATCCCAATTTTTCTGTGTAACCCAGAATTTCAGAGCCTTCTGCTGATGAGCAGCCCTGCCTCTGATGAACAAGCACAGAAAGACTTTGGGAGTGACAGGATATGGAGATAGAAAGGGCATGGGATAGAACGACTGCTCAGAATATCAAGGAAAGGCATACTGTTCTTCCTTCAAAGTTACTCCAAAGTCGAGGGGTCTCCCCTAAGTCCTTGTTGCTATCTCTTTAGATAGCAAACTAATGGTTGTCGTTTTCTTGCCTCTGGATTTTCTTATAGGCAATTACTCAGTATCCTTTAGGTTATGTCCTTTCAGAGGCCTCAAGCCAAGAAAGTCCCCATACTCCAATGAGGGGAACTTGCCAGCAACTATTCCAAGGGGAATGTATGAGAGGGATCCATATACAGGAGTTCTGGAGTCAGCTTTTAGCAACAGTTACTGGGTACCATTGAGCACACCATTTACCTAATCTGTGCTCCAGTTTCCCCGTGTAAAATGAGAGCTATCAATGCCCATCTTGCAGCCTAATAAACACTTGGTACTCAGTAACAGAACTGTGCAACAACATTAATCTGCATGTGAGGGCACCATGCCCGTTTGCCCTCATTCACAAGCCTCCCAGGCTAGCTTCTTAGCCTTTCGGTTTCCAGACTGAGAATTGGCACCCCGAAGTGGAGCCCTCACTCCCTCGCCTCCCCCCACCCCCCACCCCATCCCTGGAGATCTTCGTGGTTCCTGCCCTAGTGAGGAGCCATGATGCCCCGGAGCAATGACTCCTTCCAATTCTCCCTTGCCACATTCTTTCCCAGTGGCCTTCTGTGGCTTGGCTGGCCCAGCTGCTCTCCAGCAGTATGGATGCCACATCCTCTCGCTCTCTGCAAGCTCCTGGGATTCCTTTTCAGACAGGTTCCCCGGAGAGCCATCCACCCAGGCCTCCAGTGTTCAGAAGCCATGTCAATCCAGCCAGCCCGCAATTTACATTTGCATTTCCAAAGCCCGATTTACATCAGAATTATTCCTGTCTGGCCAGGCTGGGGGACTCCACACATATTTGGGGGAGGCTTTTTGAACAACTACAGGGATTGGCAATCACATTCCCCTGGGCCCCATTCCCGTAGCCAGGGTTTTTTTTTTTGTTTTGTTTTGTTTTTTTGTCTCTGTTTCTTACAGCGGCCATATGACCTCATCGTTGCCCTTTGTTCTTGTTCCTTTAGCAGGTAGGTTTAGCCCCACTACCCTTTAACCTGGCAGACTCAACTCACTCTGCAGCAGCTTACAGGCTGGTATTCCAAAGTCCCACTCCTAGCTACAGCCAAGTGGAATATAACGAATGTAAATTTATGTGTCAATTTAGGAAACATTAAAAATAACAGCCCAGGTTGCAAGGCCATAAGCAACCTCACATGCTGCTGGCGGAAGTATAACTTGGCAATCTGGAAATGCCAAAGCCTTTAAAAGCAGATCCACACTTTGACCCATTAATTACCTTTACAGGACTCTCCGCTAAAAAATTATGTGCAGCTAGGTCCGGGTGCATGACTGTAATCTCGGTTACTCAGAGACTGTGGTGGGAGGTTTGCAAGTTCAAGGCCTGCCTGCACTACTGAGCGAGTTCCAGGTTACCCTGGGCAACGTAGTGAGAGGCAGTCTTAAGATGAAAGAAGAGAGTAAAAAGACTGGGCACGTACTTCAGTATGTAAAGTAAAGCACTTGACCCCTGGGTTAACTCTTCAGTGTAGCAAAAGAGGCACAAGTTTGAATTAAAATATATGTAAAGATATTCATTTAAAAGTCATAAGCTAAAATTTCAACATTAGTAAACTGAATACATAAAGCTACCTTGCAGGTGTGTGTACAAACCAGCAGACTAGTCGGGAGCTAGGTCAAGCTAGGAATATTGGGAGGCTGAAGCAGGAGAATCTTGAACTCAAGACCAGCCTGGGACACCCAGCCTCACACAAAAGTTAAATAAAATAATCTACAGCTAGTGAGAATTTTTGAAGGCTGTATGGTGACATGGAAACTGCTCGTGGTATAATGTTAAAATAGAAGATGGAATCATGTATGTGGCATGACCCTGATTACTTTTTTACGAACTATAAATATTCCAATAGAAAAACTAGAGGGAAAGTAACGAGTTATTAAACCGTCTAATTCTTGGTTGGATTACAATGGATTATAATAGTAAAAACTAATGGTTACGTAGCACTTAGGGTGGAATACTTATTTTCCGTATCATTTTGTGTGTCCATATGCTTATGCATATGTATGCATTTAATCCTTAAAACTATGCTACAAGGTACCTGCCGGATTTTCTTCTTTGCACTGAGGTACAGCTTGGTGACTGGGCTTCTCTGCCTTTGTACTTACTACTTGCCAGTTTCTCCTTGATCTGTAACCTCTAGAAACAGAACAAAAAACAACACAGAGGAAACCCTTGGTCAAGAAAACCAAAGCCTTAAGTGGCCGGTGGTATATCCCTATAATCCCCAAATCTGCAATCGGGAAGCTGAGGAAGTCTCAATTCTGCCTAGCTATGGACCGCCACTGAGGTCCTGCCCTGGCCCTGCTACTGGCTTGCCATAGGTGTGCAGCCCTTCATACTCCCTTTTGGACACATCTCTCCACTGTCCACACCTGCAGTCGCAAAGGGTGCCAGTGTGTTGGCTTTGTTCCTCACAGATCTCAGTCAGGGAGACAGCAGCAGGGATGAGATAGGAGAACACAGTTCCCACGAATCTAATGCCACCACAAAGATTCAGCTCCTTTTCTCCATCCACAGAGAGGTTGAAAATATTCAGGAAAAGACTTGCATCTGTACTGAACATGCAACCAACACCGCCCCTGGCAATACCGTCTAAACAATAGTCCTACAGCTGCTTACTAGGGTTCACACTGTGTTTGGATATTATGAGTAATATCAGGATGTTTTTAAGTACGTGGGTCTTATATGCCAATACTACACTATTGTACAGGAGAGGATGGAATCTGCCCAGGCTTTAGGAGCCACAGGAGGTCCTAAAGGACAACTGTGCTTTTTTTTTTTTCACTCTAATCCACAAGCAGCAATATACTGCAGAGAGAGAGCTGAACTCCTGGCATTGGCCCAAAGCTGGAGGGACTACTACTGGATCTTTTCCTGATCCAACCTAGCTCAGCCTCCTGCTGCTTCACTGCGTCCAGTGCTGATCAGCCACCAGTGTTCATGGGTCTCATACCTAAGGATCAGTGCAGCCTTTAAGTAGGAATGCACTGCTGCTGCCCCGCCCCTTCCTCCCCTCCCCTGTCCATGCCACACCCTCCCCATATTGGGTCACTGTTTCCAAATCTTCTTCTAAAGAGTGATCTGTGAGGAGAAGATGGTCAGAATCTACACAGAAGGGACAAGGTATCAATGATGCTAGGAGATGTATTGGAGGCCAGAACATGAACATCATATGACACTTGAGGCAGCTGTGCTTGCCAGACCTTTAAGGAACAAGAGCAACCTGAAGATCGAACAAGCTACAAAGAGGCCTGGGGTCTGGTCCTGGATTATCTTCCAGCTGGGGGTGTGACCTACATAGGTTCTTCCTTTCTCTGGGCACCAGAATCTTTCTTCACAAACTGAGAACTACTGGGACCAATCTCATGGCAGACCTAATACTGCTCTCCAAGTAGCATTTTGGTTTTGGAAGCTAGTGAGCCAGTTAGGATGCTGGCACTCCACATGCTCCAGGTCCTGTGCAAACTTAAGGCTTGCACGCCTACCAACAGCTCAGCAAACACCATGACAAGCCTACTGTCATCAAAGGGCCTGTAGTACCAAGGGACCTGCCAGTTCAGAAAGATGATAACTTCATAGATCCCTTTCTTGACAGTTGCAGCCTGGGTTACCCCTATCGTATGAAGAAGGTCTAGCCTCCCCGCAAGCTTTCCTTCAGGGTGTGAGATACCATTTTCATACATACCTTCTCAGACGTGGAGCTCACTCCCCTTCCAAGCAACCAGCTCTACTTCTCCAGAGCCCTGCCTTTTCCCCAGGATCCACAGCATCCACATCCCTGAGTACTTCCCCCAGACTACCCACCCCAGGCTCCCCCCAGGAACTTGAGAACATTCTGTGGCCAGAGGCGTTAAGGCTCTAGGCTTCCTGGACAAGAGCAATGGATTTGCCTCCCCTCTAAGCCACCCAGCCACTTTTCTACCGCTGCTCCCGGGGTTGGTTGCTGGATTTTCTGCCTCATAAAGTTGTCCTGCAAGCTATTCTGCAGCCGCCGTGTGGCCAGGCCCTGACCACCAGCTAGTCTGTTTGGTCTCCCTGTGGGTTAAGATCTCTGACCCTTTGGAGTCACAGATCAGCAATCCTACATATCAGACATTATTATTCATAACAGTAGTGAAGGGGCAACGAAATACTTTTATGGTTAGGGGTCACCACAGCATGGGGAGCTGTATTAAAGGGTTGCAGCATTAAGAAGGTTTGGAACCCCTGCTCTAGAGTGTCACATTTTTCAAAACATTCACCCTCCCATCCACCATCTTTATCATCTGCCCAGCATGGAGGAATGTCTCAACATGAGCTCTGGAGTCAGAGGAAGAATAAATATCAACGGCAGTAATTCTGATGGGAACCACCTCATAAGGTGCAAGATGAAGTAAGAGAACGTTGGCACTGCAATGCAGCAGCTCCGTTCTTCCTCTGACTCTCTTCCTAGGACCATGGCACTCACTGCTGACTTACTAGGGATCATGGTCTGGGCGTGTTCATTTTTTTTTGGGGTGGGGGGACACTCATCAATAGATTAAGTTTAAGTGCCAAAGTTCATACCGGTGACAAACAGTGAATTTCACCCCAGGCTGGCTTCCCGGATCAGTGTTTCGACTGCATAATTACTGCCTCTGATCCTAGGAGGGGAGATGATACCTTCCCACACAGAAAGCAACTTGTCTTAAGGTTCCTTAAAGCCCACCAATGTCATTGTCCTAAGAGACAAAAGGAGCAAAAAATTTCAGACTCTTACCAAGCTGTGTGGTGGGTAACCATCCCTTCACTGCCAACGCCCAACTTTCCTGTGCATTTGACACCCTGGCTGCAGAGAGCAGCTGGGCCTGCCTTCTGGGGCCTGCTGAGAAACAACTGGACGTGCTAGTTTGGAATAAACAAGAGGGCCTCTCTGGCTTCTCTGAGTGGAGCAAATGGCTTGAGGATTCAAGGTAGGCAAGGGAAGCCCATGAAAGGAAAAATTTGTTCAGCTTATATCAGAGGAAGCAGATACTTCTTGGGTGGCCCAGGGGGACATTTGGTGGCCTGGGCTAAGGGTAGGAACAGGATGGAATATAAAAGAAAGAGGGCCACACCAAGCTAAAGCAGGGCTTGTCTGAGTCATTGGGTCATTGGGCTGTGTGGGACTTGGGTGGCAGTGCCTGTCTAGGCTGCCCTATGGAGCACCCCTAGTCAGCCTCAGCCTCCCTTGGTGCCTACTCAGAGCCAGGCCAGAGCCTAATACAGCTGTGGGGGAGGCATTCCTGTGTCTTTCTATGTTGCCATGGTAGCTAGGGGCTGAGGAGAGGCACCAGGGAGAAGTAGCCTGAAGATGTTCCTGAAGAAAGGCGTTACCAGGATCTTTAGGTAAAGAATCCAAATGGATGATGCCCACAACTGGCAGCTACCCAGCCAGTTCCTCAGCCCACCCAGGGCCAAGCTCAAGGGTGCATTTGTGTCAGAGGAAGGGCATGCAACTGTACCTGTTAGTCTGTGGGTACACAAAACCCTGGGGTCACGTGTGTGTATTATAGAGTATAGAGAGAAGTGTCTGTGTATATACTTATAAGGGTACACAGAGGCCCAGTGAGAAAGGAGGTGTGTGTGTGTGTGTGTGTGTGTGGTGTGTGTGTGTGTGTGTGT
>NC_045030.1:99702245-99703421 GCF_008632895.1 Mastomys coucha
TGGCCGACCAGGGGCCTGATTGGAACCAGACTCAGCAAGGAGGGGCTGTAAATGTTTTTTTGCTGCCTGTCCTGAGAAATTTATGTCACACCCACTCCATCATCCTGGCGGGGGCAGCCTCTCCCAGCTGCCTGTGGTTCTGAGCTTCCCAGTGCAGCCAGCAGCCTCTGTGGGGGTTCCTGTGCCTCTCTGGGCCAGGCCTGCATAACCGCCATGCCATACACAAGACACTGAAACCTCAGAGATGAGCCATGCATGGGTACAAGAAAAGCAGGGAGAGATAACTTGGGCCCCAGATAACGGTTTTCCTTCCAGAAGAAACTGGATGTTCTATCGCAATACGTTGGAGGCACGAGATGTATACGAGGACAGGAAGACAGACTAGGGGCTGGGGTCGAGCTTCAGCCAACCAAAAAAAGGCTATGATGATCCTAAATAAACTCCAAAATGAAGCCCAAAATGCAAAGGGACTTGTCCAATACAGCCGACAGCAAGTCAAAACCTAGATGCTACCCAGCCTCTCTGATGTATCTGTCCCCTTCTTCTGAGTCTAAGACCTAAGTTGGAGGTCTGTGTGCTTGCTAGGCACACTCTACTGCTGAAGTACATACACCATCAGTCTTGTTTATAATCTTCTTTTGAGATATGGTCTCAATTAGTTGCCCCTGCTGACCTTGAACTCAGAGTGTGGCCAGGCTGGTCTTGAATTGGTGAGCCTCTTGCCTCAGCCTTCTACATAGGTGCAATTGCAGCCATGTGCCACCAGGCCTCCTTCGCAGCCATCCTTAAAATATTTCTGTTTCCTTTTTGTTCTTAGCTTGTGGTTGCTTCTCTCCCCCCTCACCCCCCACCCCTGCAACCATATTTTGTGCTAAGTTCCCTGGTCCTTATTACAGCTAGGCCTTTGCACATACTGTGCTCTGAGATGATATTCATTCTCTTTTCCTGACATTTCACCCCTTCCCATGTCTTGTTGGTGAAGACCTGCTTCTCAGTGGTGAGTGTTGTGGCACTGTGAACCTCTCCCAGGGGCATGCAGCACTCCTCCGGGCTGCAATTCTACTTTTGCTGCATTCCTTTGTGGTTAATGCTCTCCTCCCCTGGCTCTTCAAAGCTTCAGCAGGAAAGGCGCCATAGCTGCTTTTGCTCATTTGGTTCTTTTTTTTTTTTTTAATT
>NC_045030.1:99703432-99704284 GCF_008632895.1 Mastomys coucha
TCTCTGTGTAGCCCTGG
The DNA here is from genome assembly GCF_008632895.1 of Mastomys coucha. Taxonomy (NCBI): domain Eukaryota; kingdom Metazoa; phylum Chordata; class Mammalia; order Rodentia; family Muridae; genus Mastomys; species Mastomys coucha. The sequence continues at coordinate 99,703,450 of NC_045030.1, forward strand.
CTGTCCTGGAACTCACTCTGTAGATCAGGCTGTCCTCGAACTCAGAAATCCGCCTGCCTCTGCCTCCCAAGTGCTGGGATTAAAAGCGTGGGCCACCACCGCCTTAGTGCTCAGCAAGTACTTACAACAGGGAGAGGGGACAGCAGGAGCTAATATTTGAGACTCGCCGTGGGCCAGGTGCTCTGCCAGCTGCTTTACTTAGCATAACAGACATAATCTCGCCAACGTGTACAGGATATTTACTCCCAGAATCCCCATTATATGGACGAGGAACCTGGGGCACAGCGGAAATAATGAACTGTGTCAAGGCCACACAGTAAGTGGTGAAGGTCTGCTTTGAACCTATGCAGTCTGGCTGCAGACCCTGTATTTGTATCACTACATGCTCTTGTCTGAGCCTCAACATCAACCGTCCAGGTGACATGTTGAAAGCCCGCCAACCAGTTTCTGCATCCTCAGGACCAGCCTCTACCCACACCAACTTCTCTCTCAAAGCTTCAGTGTCCTCTTCTGCAAAAGAATGTGTCTCAGCACCCACTGTAGGGTGCAAAGGGTGCAGTGGATCTGTGGGAGAGTGGAGGAGGCTTGGTCACTGCACAGAGCAAGACAAATATTAGTTTTCGTTGTATCATCTATCAGCGACAATAAATTTACAGTGTGAACAGAACTTCTGCGGAGTTTTTGGCTCCAGAGCCCAGTGGATAAAGAAAGGAACGCTGCCCATTAACATGCACTCCATAAGCCCCTCCCCAGGCCTGCTGCCTGCCTCTCAACCCGGCCACACCCAAGGCAGCCTTGGGCAGTTTAGGAATCTCAGGCCCAGTGTGTGTGTGTG
>NC_045030.1:99704740-99708625 GCF_008632895.1 Mastomys coucha
GGGTTACAAAAGCTGTGCCTTGCTTTCCCAGTGGCCTCCAGGGGGCCAATGAATGCGCAGAGCCGCAGCGGGGGTTGGAGGGGGACACAGCCAGCGTGTTTTCATTTTGCTCTGTTTGTTTTCTGTTTAGATCGACTGCTCAGTTCTGGTTTGGGCCTCTGAGGGCTGATGGGGTTTGGCAGGTAAGGATTTCTGAGGCCACCCATCTCTGCCTTCCACAGGGCTGTGGGCTTGGCTCCTGCAAGCCCTACAGGAGCCGGAGGCCAGCCCCTACTATTTGCTCGCTGTCTCTTTCTTCTCCTTTTTTCTCTCCCTTTGTTTTTTCTTTCTTTCTCTCCAACCTCAGTCCAGCTTGCTGTTTCTTCCTCCCTGTCTTTCTGCCTCTCTTTCCCTGTGTGGCTGTCTTTTTCTAGATTTGTCTGGGTTTCAGAATGACTCCATACCCTCTTGCATGTAGTAATGCCTCGAGTCTCTCTTGCCACCAACCTCCAAGGTTTCTCCATGCTTCTCCTTTTTTTTTTTTTTTCTTCCTTACTCAAAAATAGCAAAGGGAATCAAGGTGTGGGTATCAGGAGCTCCGAGTTCTTGCCCAACCTTTGCTGGATTCTGCTGTAACTTCAAGTTCTTCCCACCTGTAGGCCCCAGTTTCCCAATCTCCATGTGGAAGGTGCTATTTTTCTATTGAAATATATGCTAGGAAATCTCACTTTTCAGTCCTTGCAGGGAGTAAGCCGGGAGGTAAATATCATTCCTTGAAGAAGTAAGGTCCCCACTGTGCAGTGTAGGGGCAGGAAGGAGGGTGAGGGTGCCATTAGGCAGTGGTAACTTCGGGGAAAGGTCAGAGGTGGAGGACTGCCAGGTCTTGTGCTAGGTGTGGTAGTGCATGCCTGTAATTCCAGCACTTAGAAGGCTGCAAGACAGGAGGAGTACTGTGAGTTTCAAAACAGCCTGCGCTCCATGAGACCTTGTGTCAAGAACAAACAAAACCAACCAATCAAAAATTTCTAGGGACACCAGAACTGGGGCCGTGGGTCAGAAGGCAGAGGTAGACTCCAGGATTACAGAATCGAGAACCCAGTCTTGACCTTGGTGGCTCATGAGTCACCACACCTCACCAGTGCCCCCTGCCTTCATGGGTGCTTCTCTGCTCATCACGGCAGTTGCCCGTTAACACCTCTCCCCTCAGTGACCGTAGAAAATAGGAATGACATCTTCTGGCCTGGTCCCACCACACCTCTAACTTACAGCAGAGCTAAGGAGACTCTTTCCAACCCCCACCTACCTCCATCTCTAGTTTCTTTCCTGAAAGAGTAGTCCTCTTCATGAGCTCTGGCCTATGATCTGGCTTTTTTGTCACCTCCCAAATGCAATCCAGCTCAGAGTCATGTGAGCTCTGCCTCTTCCTCCTCCTCCTCCTCCTCTTTCTCCTCCTCTTCCTCATCCTCTTCCTCCTCCTCCTCCTCCTCTTCCTCCTCCTCTTCCTTTCCTCAGTTGGCCTCCACTATTCTCTTGCTGCCCTAGTCCTGCCCCTATCCTTTGCCCTAGTGCTTGCTCTCTCCGTTTCACCATCTCCAGTTCTACGCCCACACAGTTGCCCAGGCAACCACCATTTGGGGACTTCAGGGTTTAGGCAATTACATATAAGACCACTAGAAGGAATTGAATTGTTAGGTCATGGATAAGCATATACAGTTGTCCCTCAGTGTCCTTGAGGGATTGGTTCCAGGAGCCCACCGATGTCAAAATGTTCTGATGATAAAGTCCCTCATGGTAAAGTGGCATAGTATTTGTTTGCCTAGTACCTTCACACATCCTCCCATTTACACACACATCATCTTCTCTAGATCACATACAATACTGCTGCAATGTGAATGCTGTATGATAGTTATACTGTATGATTTGGGGAATAATAACAGATTTAAAAAAAAAAAAACCTTCCATGTGTTCAGAACAGCTGCAACATACCGCCACCACCAAATATTTTCCATCCCCAGTTGGTTGAATGCAGAAATGAGGAGACAGATATTGCAGCAAGATTTTTCCCAGTGAGCTGGCCTGGTGTATTGTCCAGTGGCCATGTTTGAGTGTTGCTGTTACTCTCCTCCACCACGCACATATGCTTACTGCATTCTTTAATTGTATGAATTGTGGTGGGTTTGCCATAGCATCTCGCTATGGTTTTGACTTGTGTTTGCCTGTTTGTTGTTATTTGTTTGGGGCAAGGTCTCATTATGGATCCCTGTCTAGCCTGGAATTTACTATTTAGACCAGGCTGGATTCAAACTTATAGCGATTGATCGATCGGCCTGTCTCTGCCTCCTGAGTGCTGGGATTATTATAAGGTAAGCACCCCCATGATGGGCCCTTGCCTTTTCCTTTGATTACTTAGGTGGAGCACTTTTTCCCCTGCTTACTGGCCGTGTCAATATTCACTTTCTTGTGAAGTGTCAAAATCCTTTGTCCATTTTCCAGTTGGATTGCTGATAATACTCCAAATTACATTTTGTCAGCTGTAGCTACTACAAATATCTGCCCTATCCTATACATTGTCTTCTCTCTCCTCTCCCCTCTCTCCTCCTTTGTGACACAGGGTCTCACTGTGTGCATCAGGCTGGTTTTGAACTCATGCTTTTTCTGCCTCTGCCAACTGAGTGCTCCATTTATAGGCATCTGTCACCATGCCCAGCTCAAAAACAACAAAGCCCCTCTTTTAACACAGCCTTTTGAGGAACTAAAGTCCTTCTTTCTTTTTCTTTTTTTTAAAAATATTTTACTAATTCTTTGAGAATGTCATGCAATATATTTGATCATATTTAAACCCAAGTCCTCTCAGATTCACCACTACCTGCTTACTTCCCCAAACGTCATGTCCTCATTTTTAAAGAAACCATACACTCCAGGTGTACTGCCAATTTACTCCTGAGTGTAAGGCCACGCACTACTAGCAGCAATACCATTAAGGAAAATTGATTCTCCCTCCCCTAGAAGCCACACACTGTCTATAGCTTATCAGCTAAGGATGGAGGTTCATGAGCCCCTTTCACTTATCAAAGTTTTCCTTCATGGATGGATCACTTTTTCCTACTTTGTTTATGAAATCTGCGTTTCCTCCGAAGGTACTAATTCCGAATTTTCCTCTTTCTGTTACTCTTAACTTTATTTGTAATTAACATATAATTATCATACAAATGTGTGTGACATAATGTCCAGTGTCCATATGTTTAATGCTCAAACTAGGGTAGTTAGTATATCCACTGGCTCAAACATTTATCCTCACTTGGTGGAGAAGCACAGCAAATACTCTTGTTTAGTTATTTCAATGTATAGGATGCTTTCTTATTGGCTATAGTTACCCCATTGTACCAGACCTTTCCAGAACTTTGTCCCATCAAACTGTAGCTTTGGACCCATTAATCTAATCCTCTCTTTCCCCTTCTCATTCTCCTGAAAGCTTTTGCTATTGCCTTTTATGTTTATCTCTGTACTTTATCAGTAAATTAGTATGATCTAAGATAAGGGTCAACAAGAAGACTTTCCCCTTACTTGGCTGTCTAATTAATCCAGCAACATTATTATTTAAAAGTCCCCAATGCAATATCATTTTTTGCCAGAAATTAAGAACCATTAGACTTTCTATGTACATAGTCATCAAATTCCAATAAAAGCAATTTTATTTCTTCTTTTTCAACCCTTTATTTCTTTGGATTACAAGGAAATAAAATTGTGAAATAAAAAGTCTCATCATTTAGAGGCTTTCAAATTTTTCTCATTAGTTATGTTGTTTGTTGAGAGTTTTAAAAATCATGAATGACTTGAATTTCGTAGAATGTTTGCACACGTTTTATATAATTTATATGATTACATGATTGATTCTCCCTGTTTGGT
>NC_045030.1:99708635-99727591 GCF_008632895.1 Mastomys coucha
ACACACACACACACACACACAGGGTGGGGAGAGAGGAAGGTGGGCAAAGTGGATATCATTGGGAATGAAACTCTGGGCCTTGTGTATGGTAGACAAAACATTCGACCCCTGAGCTACATCCTCAGTCTAACTGATGTTTTTTATAGTTTGACTACCCCGAATTTCTAGATTCAAATCCACTTGGTCATGGCCTTAGTTAATTTCTCTTGCTGTGAAGACACACCATGGCCACTGCAACTCTCATAAAGGAAAACATTTAACTGGGGCTGGCTACAGGTTCAGAGGTTTAACCATTATCATCATGGTAGGAAGCATGGGGGCATGCAGGCAGTTATGGTGCTGGAGAAGGAGCTGAGAGTTCTCCATGTGGATCAGCAGGCAGCAGGGAGACAGAGACAGAGACAGAGACAGAGACAGAGAGACAGAGAGACAGACAGGAGAATGGTTTTAGCATTTGACACCTCACAACCCCAGGGATACATTTCCTCCAACAAGGTCACACCTACTCCAACAAGGCTGTACCTCCTAATAGTGCCACGGACCAAGCATTGAAATCTAAGAGGCGCTCTTATCCAAACCACCACAGTTATGATGAATAAATTTTCCTTTTTCATATATTGACAAGATGTGGTTGCTAATCTGTTCAATCATGTTTTATTCTGTGGTAATTGGAGAATTATATGTAATTAACTGCAAAGACGTTAAAGCAGAAACATTCTCTGTGCCTTTTGCCCAGTTTCTCTCAATCACACTCTGCAAAAATAGAATAGTGCGTGTGTCATAGCAATGATATTGACATTGACACAATCAAGTTACTAATCAGATCAGCTCCACAAAGACCCTCCTCCTAGCCACTCCTTAACCCCTGGCAACCACTAATCTGTTCCCCGTTTCTATAACTTCCTCACTTCAAGAATGTTGCATAACCCTGTCCTGTTGTATTCAACCACGTGGGACCAGCTTCTTCATTCAGCAAACTTCCCTGGGCCTTGATTAAAGCTATTCTATGTGGTAGTTGTTCCTTTTTATTGCTGAGTAGTTTTCTTTGGTACGGATGTACTGCAGTTTGTTCAAACAGTCACACCTGAACCATTTCCAATTTGGAGCTATAATAAAGGAAGTTGCTGAAGACACTCACAAACAAATTTTTTTTATGTGTGAAAATTAGTATTAAATTTCTTGGGGTAAGTATCTAAGAATGCAGTTGCTGGGTCATGTGGTGGTCACATGTTTCATTTTATAAGACACAGCCAAACTTTTTGCAGAGTGACATTTCTGTCTCCAGCAGCAGTGTACGAAAGCACTGGTTTCTCTGCATTTTGTCTTGTCACTAATTTTTAAATTTTAGTCATTGGCTAGCAACACAGTGATATCTCATTGTGGTTTTAATTTGCATTAATTTGCATTAATGATGTTGACTAACTTTTCATGTGCTTATTTGCCATCTGTATATCCTCTTTGGTGAAATGTGTCTTCGTGTTCTTTTGCCCGTTCTCTAATTGGGTTGTTTGTTTTGTTTTCTCTTGTCTTGTCTCGTTTTACTGTTGAATCTTGAGCTCTTTATATATTCTAGATATGAGTCCTAGTCAGATACATGGTTTGCAAATACTTTTCCAATCTGTACTTTGTCTTTTCATCTGTTTCCTTTGCAGTGTGAGTGTTTAATTTGATGGAGTCTAATTTATCCATTGTCTTCTCTTTCACAGATAATGCCTTTGATACCATGCCTAGGTTTGGAAGATTTTTGCCCGCATTTCCTTCTCTATTATCTAGTTTTGTTTTTATACTTACATTTCTGATTCTTTTTCAGTGAAATTTTGTGTGCGGTTTGGGTTGAGACTTAACTGCTGTGCCAGTGACTGCCCAACTGCGTCAGCCTCATTTGTTCAAAATTCTTTCCTCCAGCAAGCGGCTGCTGTACCTTTGTCAGTAAGCCGTGGGGCACACGTGTTTGGATTTCTTTCTGGGTTCACTATTCTTCCTCCTCTGGTTCTCCCTCCCCCCAAGTGCCACAGTCTTAATTACAGTAGCTATGGAATAAGTCTTTAAAAGCAGGTGCAGTGGTTCCTCCCACTGTGTTCTTTTTCAAAATTGTCTTGTCTAATTTCTTTGACTTTTCATACACATTTTAGAATATCTTGCCTTTATCTATAAAAACCATGTTGAAGTTTGGGTAATCACAGCATTAAGCTTGTGTATCATTTTGAGAGGACTGACATTCTCCATATTGTGTTGACTCTCGTAATTCATGTGCACCTGAGTATGTCTTTTCACTTATTCAGTTCTTTGCATTCTTTAGCCATACTTTGTGATTTTTTTCAGCATAAAAACTCTGCATGTTTTATTATATTGGTTCTTTCATATTTTCTGTTTGTGGAAAATAGACACAGTGTTGCATTTTAGCTTTGATGTTCACATACTCATTGCTATTATATAGAAATATGATGGCTTTTAAAATATTGATTTTGTATCCTGTGACTTTTCATTCTTAGAAACTCCATTTTTTGCAGATTCCTTGAGATTTTCTCCATACGCAGTCGTGCCTCTGAATGTACGAAAAAATGTGCCTTTTCCTCTCCAGTCTGTGTGTCTTGTCTATCCTCTATTTTTTGTTTTGTATATTACATTGACTAGAATTTCTAGGATTCTTTTGAAGAAGAATGTTGGATGCTTTTTCTGTATCTATTGATGAATCTGTGTGACTTTTTTTCTTAGCCCACCAATTTGGAGAATTATGTGTGTTGGTTTCTAAGTATTAAACCAGCCTTGCATTCCTGGAACAAACTTCTTTTCATTGTGATGTGTAATTCCCTTCATACACTGTTGAATCCAGTTGTTAGTAATTTTTCCATCTCTTCCCATTGCTCTGTGGTTTTCTGCTTGTATATTGGTTTCATTCAGTGTTGGTGTCATGTCAGTCTCATAAAATGAATCTCTTCCCCCACTTCCACTTTCTGGAAAAGATTATGTGGAGCTTTGTGGCAACTGTCCTTTAAACTCTTAGTAACACTGTCCAGTTAAACCAAGGAGGCTTAGAGATTCATTTGGGGATAGACTTTTATTTCAAATTCAATCTCTTTGTTAGTTATTAGACTATCTAAACTACTTGCTCCACATCTGTGGAGAGATCTAGATGATGTTTATATTATTATTTTTTCGTTAGCTATCCACAGGGTCTGGATCAATGTCCCCTGCTAAACTTCTGACATTGGTAATTTGTGACTTCTTTCTTCTTTCCTGTCAATCTTACTATAAATTTGCCAATTTTGTTGATCTTTCCGAAGAACAGACCCCTTCTGTTGTATTGATTCCTCGTTTTTGGCATCCTGGAATATGCCTCACTTGTTCATGGTGAGTTATTTTTCAACATGTTTTCCAATTCTGTCTCCTAATATTTTGGCTTTGGGTTTTCTGTCTATGTATACAAGACAAAATTATCTGAAATTTTCCTTTCTTATAATGTTCTTGCCTAGTTTGGGTGTCAAGATTTGTCTAGTTATCCGGTTTGCCTCAGAAAAAAAAAAGAGTGGTTAAAGAATGGTCCTTCTCTTTCTCTCTCTGGACACATCTGTGCAATATCAATGTTATAAACACATAGTTTTGTGCACTTAGATATGTTTGGGGGCAAATAGTTTCATCTCTCTGTATAGAGTTAGGTGGAGCCGGAAAACATATTTTTTTATTTCCTGCCATCTGCCAGACACCATGCAAGGAATTTTACATTCATTATCTCATTGTTTCCTTGTAAAAATATCATTGCAAGAGTATTTGTACATCTTGCCTCTTAGCTAAGAAATTGAGATTCATTGACTTGCCTAAGATCATACAGATGTGGGAAGCAAAGCTACTTTCTGCAGGTGATATAGCTCGGAGTGCAGTTCATTGCTTGTTCCACATGCACAAAGTCTTGGGTTCCAGCCTTAGCACTCTCGGGGGGGGGGGTCGTGGGTGGCGTATATGGGGGAACTTAAGTTCTTTTGAATGCATCTCCCTCTGTTCCACACACTGCTCTCTGAGAGGGTCATCTACTCTCATAACTGATTCCTCCTAGTTGTTCATCGGCATAGCAACATACATTTGGTTGATTATTTAGTTAGTTGATCTTGTTTTGTTCCCACTATAGAGATGAGGGAGCTGAAGTTCAGTGAGGTTGAGGAATTTATCCAGAGCTAACACATCAAAGATGAGGCCAAGCTTGTCTCCAGGGTGGGGTTTACCATTCTTTAGCTGGAAAGCGTGGTCTTTGAGGTGAGGCCAGAATCTCCTCACAGAAATGAGTACATTCTTGTGTGTTCGTGAGTGCTACTACCATGAGCAGCTTGGGGGAGGGGATGTTTCGGGTGGTCAGGACAGTTGCTGACTGCAAGCTCCAGGTGCATCGAAGAATTAAAGATGATACAACGGAGAACTTGGCTGCTGGGCAGCTGGAGAAAAAGAATCAGGAAGCTAAGCCATAGGGCTGGGAGAGACTGGAGGGTGGTTTTGCAAACCCACACACAGACAAGAAGATGGTTTGGGAAATTGATGGGGCTCTAATTCCCATCCCCCTGACATGGGAAACAGCTTCCTGATCTGAACATGAGCAGATTGGATTTCCTCAGCCACAGCACTGTCCAGGTCTAAGCCCCTCCTGACTAACATATAGAAGAGGAAAAGTTGGGAGAGGTCAGAGGAGAGACACCCTGAGATCCTCACCCCAAACAAGAGGCATAGAGAAGCTTACAGGTTGCCAGGTATAGCCACCTAAACGTTCAGGAGGAAGCCTGTGAGGCACTATTAGAGCCTGTGAGCCACTATTTCTGCAACACCTGCTCTATACTGTGGTAGGAGTGAGCATAGGCTTTGAGATCTGATCCACACTTATAGCTCTGTCTCTAGGAGCAGATTCTGTGAATGGACGCAACTTCAATTCCCTCATCTGTACCCCATTGTGCCAACCATCTCATAGCATTGTTGCTCAGAATAAATAAATATACTGGTGGGAGTCACTTAAGACAGTGGCTGGCATATGGGAAGCACTGTGCAGCTGCTATGGTTACTCATTTTTGTTGTAGCTGTTAAAGTAGGCTTTCACTGTAGCCCAAGCAGGCCTCAGACTTGCAATCTTCCTGCGTCTGTGTCCAAGTGTTGTGATCTCAGACACACACAAATAGTACAGTCTTAGGATTGGAGGCTCTGGGTGGGATAAGAAGGACAGACACTTAAGAATCCTCTGCCAAGTTTCCAATCTAGCCCTTTAGACACTGGCTGTGTGACTTTAGGTCCCTTTATGTCTGGGCCTCCATCTGTGACACATGTTACGTCAAAACGGAACCTTTCTTGCTTTCAGGGCTCTTGGTAGAATTTGACACTGTCACCCAGACAGATCACAGATCACAGACTCCTTGGAGAAAGGGTGGCTATTATTCTTACCACTGTTGACATCTAACATGGAACAGAGAAGCATCCTCCCTGGCTTGGGACTCACAGGCCTACTCCTCTATACTTCAAAACCTAGCTTCATCCTGTTTCCCATCAAAGCTAGGCAGCCCCACACCTTCTCTGCTCCTGCCCCAGGCTGGCTTGCTGACTTGACAACTTGAACTGTCCATACAGCACTAAAGGCTGAGAAAGCAACTCTGAAGGATGCTGAAGCAGGGGAAAGATGGCCACCTGCTGTAATAGTGCCACTGATGGCTGTCTGGAATGAAAAGATGAAGCCTGCATGCAGATTTCCCTCCACCCTACCGGAGCCACTTGTCCCCAAAGTCTTCCCTCCACTGGACCCCAATCTGGATCTTCATGAGCATGTGATGTTAACTATATCCCTCTGCTCTCCAGCCCCTCACAGTATAATTACAGGGAAGGGGAATTCAGACCTAGGAAGAGCCAGGAAGGAGGCTCGGATCACATAGGATGATGTGCATGCTGCAGGAAGCTGCAAAGTAGACATGTTGAATGCAGAGTTAGAATCGGTACAGATCTTAAGAGCGGTGGACATTTGAATCTCATTCTACTTTGTTAATGAATAACACTTTGTCCCAGAGACGAAATGGTCCCAAAGGTGTTTGTGAAAGGTGAGGGGCCCAAGACCAAGGCTTTCTTGTGACAGGTTCTTCTCACAACTCCAGATGCAGGAGAAGATGTGGGTGAGGGATGCATGTTAGGCAGCCTCCCAGCACAGTAATAGATGCTTTTAGCTCTTACTCAGCTCGCCTCTCGAATGCTTTGTAGCCCTGGAGACCCTCTCTTGCTTCAGGTAATGGTGCCTCTTATGCAGCTGAGCCCTGTGTGGTAGGGAGCACTCTAGGAGCACTAGTCTGTGTGCCTTTGATCAGCCTCTACCTCTTCAACTATAAAGTGCCTCTGTGGAGTCTTATGACAAAGAAAAGACACTGAATCAACATTAGATTTCAGTAGAGAGCTGGGGAAACTCCCAAAGGCAGATGCTGCCTCAAATCCACAGCCTCACGAACTCTGGAGGTAGGTCTCAGGCTTAGAGTAGGGAACAGGCTCTGATTAATCCACAAGGAGCTTTTAAGGAACACTAGGTTCAGGAAGCTCTCTAAGGGCTTTTCTGCTGTCCTGAGACTCCAGTTGTGTCGGACAATCAGGGTGTCTTTGCAGGGAGGAGGGAGGCCCTGACAACTCCCCTCCCACAGCTGCCACACTGAGCATGCCAGCTAAACTATAGGTCATTTTCCCAGGGTTAGAAAATTACTTTGGGGTTTCCGGCATTGTCTGAATTCCTACTGGGATACTGCTCCTGTGGTAGGAGTCTGCCTGTCCACACCCCTCTGCCTCCCCCTCCCCTCTCTCTGACACCCCCAAACTAACTGCCCTCTGGGATGGCTGACTCCTTTTGCCAGAGTAACAATGCAGGGTGTGGGATGAACGCAAACCACAAATCGTTCCACTGTGCTAAGCCTCGGTTTTCTCAGTGATGAGCGGATAGCAATAGTTCACAGCTCACAGAACTATGGTGAAGATGGCTGAACTAAGGACATGTATTCAGGGTCGGGTCTTCCCTCCTCAGTTAAACCTATGGAAATACACCCACAGAAGGCCCAAAGGAACACCCAACAAATGCAGGGTCATACCATGTCCCGGAGGCCTTTAGCTGAGCTCCAGAGCCAGCCTGGTACCTGCCTCCCTTTGAGTAAGTGTGGATCAATTGACTTGTTCTCAACTGAAACAACATGGTAAGTCAGCCCCATTTGAGTATGAAGCACTGAAAAGTCTGCCATCTATACCTGGAACTTCCTAGTCTGTGGGATAGGTTCATTCCCACATGATTGGGCCACCTCCATGCAAACCCCAAGGAAAGGATTATACTCCCCAGTGTCCCCAGAATGACCAGGCTAGAGCACAGAAAGCTCCTCAGATCACTCACTGAGAGGGTAGTGCTGGGGTTCGGATCTAGCACTACCTCTGTGGTGAAGGCGTTGCTCCATGTATCAGGCCGTGAACCTTCTCATTGTACAACCAATTGGTACATCCAATCGTCCACCCACCTCAAATGCCCACTGGAGATGTTTGTGGGATCAGGAAAGCCAGGTGCTGGTTAGACACACATGCACCCAAACATACACTGGGAGAGCAGGGGGTGGCAAATACCAGCGTAATGCTTGGCAAAGCTGGCAAGTTCAAATCAGTTACACACACACACACACACACACACACACACACACACACACACACACACACACACACACACACACACACACACACATGATAGTGAAATTGTGTGCAGTTTGCACAGGATGGGGGAAGCTCATTTATCATTTCTTTTAACATCTTTCTCAGCATATATCAACTTGTCACCCTCTTTCCATGGCAGCTGGTGTCATGGGTCTGCTTCAAACAGGCCAAATTTGTCAAAGATTGTATCTAGTTTCCCAACACCGGTAGGATTTTCTCTTCTCTTTTTATTTCCCAAGATTGTGTATTTTTCCAACAAATGCACTGTATGGAAACGCTGCTGAAGGTGCTTCACAAACATCATGAAGCAAATAAACCCTCTCCTGCGAATCCTGCAGTGCAGTGAAGGGAGGCAGCAGCAGCAACAACCCAGGATGGTTGCTGCTAAGTGCTGTGGGGGAGCAGAGGGAAGCAGGAAGAAAGAGGCTCAGGGGAGGCTCTGAATTTAAGGTCACATTGAGATGGTGACACTTGAGTTAGCTGAAAGGACAGGCAGAACTGGCCCATGCAGCTCACTGAGAGAATGCTCAAGGCAGAAAACAGTCGCTGTAAAAACATCTAGGAACTGCAGAGGTTGTGACTGGGCAGTGGCACAGAGGGGAAAGAAGAATGTGATGTGAGGGCAGAAGTAACAGACAGGCCTGATCTTTAGGGGGCCAAGGAGGCATGGGAACCAATGGGAGGGAACCTTTGAGCTTAGATCCCTCAGGCATCACAGATGGGCTGTGGCCAGAAGGACTAGCATGGGGATGAGGTCTGAAGACAGAGGTGAGAGATTTGTTGGCAGATGGGATATGGGGTGCAGTATGAAACCCACACTGTGCCCCTGTTGTTGCCCCCTTGGTCTGCTTCCTCGTGCTGGGACCTTAGCAACAGGATCCTCACGGGGACCTTGGCTCCTTCCCTGTTCCCCCCAATCTACCCTCTTGTGAAATATGTGAATTGGGTCATGGCATATTCATGCTTCAAACTCTCCAGTGGCTTCCTGCGCTACTAAGAGAAAAGGAACCTCATGAACTGGCTTTTACCATGCCTGTGGATTTCCCCTATATCCTGACCTCTGCTCTGCTCCGGGTGACTAAGCTGTCTGAGGGACTCAGCATGCCTGCCCACCTCAGGACCTTTGTATTTGCTGTGCTCCCATTCTGGAGTGTTCTCTCTTAACTCTGTCTGCTTGGCAGCTTCTTGTTCCTTAGGTAACAGCTGAGGTGTGCCTCCTTAGAGTTTGCCCTGCTCTGCCATCCCATCTAAATTAGATTTGCCATTCTGAGTTGTCTGTCTTGTTTTGTTTTTCTTCCCCTCATAACACAGTCCGTAGACTCAATGTTGATTTCTGTGACTTTTGTCTCCTTCACTCAGTTCCCCGAGGGGAAAGGCTGAGACCACACAGAATTGGCCACCCCTACACTACATTGCCCTAATCCCAGACTGATGACACTCGGCAGCAGTGTGTGTGGCGGTGTGCTAAATCATTTATAGGCCTGTGTGATGTGTGCAGAAAACCTGAGAAACCCATATTGCTATTGTACAGATGAAGAAACTGAGGCACTGAGAAGTCGTGAGGTTTGCAAAGGATAGAGGAAAGATTTCAACCCACATTCATGTGCCACCACCTCGGGAAAGAGAAAGAGACAGAGAAATAGAGAGACAGAGACTAATTTAGTTATTTCCTTCATTGTTGGAACAAAGTACCTAACAAAGGCAGCTTAAGAAAAGAAGGGCTTACTTTGGCTCACAATTTGAATATCCAGTCTATGATGGTTGGGAAGGCATGAGGCAGCTGATCATGTTGCATCTACAGTCAGGTAGCAGAGAGGAATGGGTGTTGGTGCTCGCTTGCTTCCTCTTTTTATTCAGTCTGAGACCCCAGCCCATGGGATGAGGGCCAAAGCACAAAGGTTGGGCTTTTACTCCTCAGTTCAACTTCTGTGGAAATATGCTCACAAACATGCTCAGGGGTGTGTGTCTCTTAGGTGAATACATATCAAATCAAGTTGACAATGAAGATTACGCATCAGAGGCACCCTGGGTATACGACTTGCAGTCATAGGTTACCATAATGGAACATCTCACATTGGTTTTATTGTGAGATTGTGGAAAGATCATGAACTTTGGAGCCAAGCATGCTGACACTCTGTCACTTCAGACTGCTGAACCGTTCATTCTTTGTTCATCTGTAAAATAGGATGTTCAAGGTTGCTGTGACAAGTAACCTACTTCTCCTCCAATGTTATTGTTATTTCATAATTGATCATAATCTATGCTTTTGTGACTTATTATACTCATTCAGCCTGCCTAACTACCCATCTACCCCTTGGTCCACCTACTCATACATCCATTTATACATCTGCCTACTCATGTATTATTCTTTCCCTATGCACTCGCGCACGCAAGCACACACACACACACACACACACACACACACACACACACACATTCTCTATCCATCCAACCACTGATCTGTTTTCCATATGTTTATCCAATCATTGGTACTGTTGAAGTCCTCTATTGTACTCTTTGGCCTGAGATATACAGGCCAATTCAATTCAGGAGCATAGAAAGCTGTCTTAGTCTATTTTCTGATGCTATAACTGAGTACCCTAAACGAAGTGGTTTTAATTTCTTTAAAAGGTTTATTCCACTCATCATTATAAAAGTGGAGAACATCAAGCCTGAGCAGCCACATCTGGCAGGGGCCACATGCTGCTGCACGTATGATGCAAAACTGGAAGAGGGGGACACATAGGGGCAGACACTGTAGGAGCCTGCTCCATACCTCCATGAAAAAATAATCCAGTTTCACACAGAAAAAAAAAATGACATTAAACCCGTTTAAGTGGCCTCACTTCCAATACACTGCATTGGCAGTCAGATTTCAATGTGAGTTTCTGCAGGGCCAACTACCACCCTACGTCCACCCAGACAAGATGACAATAAAGTTTACACTCGGAATGTTCTGAGAATGGAAGAAGCTGATGATGCGCACTGAGTGGGAGCAGGCAGGCTGCACTGTACACCTTCTCAGTTCTGATACCCGGGCCACGGAGGCAGGTCAGGTCAGGTCGTAAGTGCATGCCATGTGCTGCCTGGCTCCTGGCAACTCTAGTCCCAGAGCCACAGAGCACACAAGTAGGGTTACAACAAGACCATGGTTGCTGCATAGAGTAACCTTTCTGATCCCTGGTGCCTTCTGGGCCGAAAGAAACAGAAATAGGAGCTACTGGAGATGCCAATGAGAAAGCTTTTGTACTAGGGAAAGATCGCTGGCAGCTGAGGCAGGGCAGCAACAGCAGAGCAACTGACTGGTTTTGTTATGGTGTCCTCCAATAGCTGTGGAGGGAGGTAAGGGACAGGAAGACCAAGAAGATGGTTCCCAGGCTTCTGCTTTGGGTAAGTGAGGAGCTGGCTGAAAGAGGCCAAACTCTGTTTGCCCTGGGATCCTCAGACAGGAGACAGGGAAGTGAGTGTGAGCCCAGTGGTTTTGACTGTCACAACGTACATTATTGGTGTTTGCCTCAATTACCAACAAATGGTTCTTCCTTCAGAGATGCAGTCCAGACTCATTAGCAGCCAAAAATGGATCTCATGGCAAAGGACTATCTGGAGCCCATGGGAAACTCATCCATTCACTTAGCATGCACTGCCAGGATTTCCTCTGTTCCAAGTTAGATTAGGCTGGCAATCTAAGAAGAAAGTGGGAGAGAGAACCATTGCTCCCAAATTCAAGTCTATGTCCCAAGAGGCCAAACTAAGAATACTTTACAAGGAGTCACCAACTCCCTGCCTGAAGACTTCAGACAAGAAGCTCTTTGAGGTGGGCTTTGAAGTATAAATAGAAGTTCATTATGCTGCTAAGAGATTAAGTACACCACAGATACAAAGAATAGTATAAGCAGAGACCTGGAAAAACGGGAGAGAATGGCAAATAGTTTACTGGGACAGGGTAAGAGATCATCTAGAAATGGGAGAAAACAATGGGAGCTGGAATCTAGGTAAGCACAGACTCTGATGGCCCACCAGTGAACTTTAATGACTGTGTACTATTTCAACCACCTTAGAAAGCACATGGGCAGCTACCATGAGCATGTGAGATGCTCAGAACTTTTGGTTCAACAGCTTCATGTATTGGTATTGTTGTCCTGGAGAACCAGTAGCCCATGGCTGAGCACAGGGAGTAGGTCATTTTTATAACATGAAGGAGAAACATAATGCTATGAATAGCTACCGATAGGGGAACTACATAAGACTGTATTCCAAACCTGCTACGGAATATCATGAGCTATTTCCAGTAAACTAAGTCTCTCTCTTAAAGGATGAACATGAGCAAATAACATTTGATGCTGCAGCAACAAGAGCTGGCTCACACACATTTTCTGGTTGATTTCCCATGCTGTTCCCTAACTAAAGGAGTCAGTGCTTCTGGAGAAATGGCTGGATTGGAAGTGGGCAACAAAAAGCTGAGATGAGCCTGGTGCATCTTGTGGTGCCAGAGAAGAAGGACTCAGTCACAGAGGATGGAGCATGAGAGGGACCCAGAGCCAAGCTGAAGGAGGTCCTGCTAAGTAAGGCAGGAACAACTGGAGCAGAAAATAAATAATGATAGTACTGGATTGTTAGGGATTTATTTTTATTTCAGCCCTGTTTTAGATTTATTTTTTTTAAAAAAAATAAAAAGGTGCAAAGATACAGAAAGTCTTCATGTACCCTGCACCTCCTTTTTTCCTATTGCTAACAAGTCACATTAGTATGGTACATTTGCTCTAATTAACGAGTCACTACTAATACAGTTTTGATACTGTTAACGAAAGCCATACTTCAGATTTTCTTAAGAGTTGCCATATTTTATTTTTTTTCTGCTTGTTTGTTTGTTTTGCATTTCTGGAGGTGAAGCCCAGAGTTAGGCAAGTACCCTGGGCTCAGTCTTCCCATCGGCTCTTAGTGACTTAGTGAATGATTTTTACCTGTTCCAGCCTACTCCTGGGACACATTTACATCCAGTGGGCGTGTCTCCTTAGGGTCTTCCAGGATCTCCCTACTCTTTGTGGCTTTGACAGTTTTGAATAGTACTCTCGAGGGCTTGGTTTAGATCTGAAAACTCACCATGTTCTCACGATTAAAGTGGGGAGTAGGTTTGGGGAGGAACAGCATGGGTAGAGTGCAGGTCAGTGGGAGGCACACTCAACTGGTGCCATAGACCTTGATACCCTGGCTGAGCTAGTGTTTGATGCGCTGTGCTTCTCCAAAATGCTTGTCCCCATTTTACACACTGTACTCTTCAGAAGGAAGTTCAGGGGAGAGTAATGATGTCCCACCTCCTCAGAGATCCCAGAGGGTTTTAAGCCAGATTATACTAAAGGCCTGTTGGTCCATATTGTTATAAATGATTGTATAACTAGACAAATGGGGAAGAAGACAAACATCTCCTCACAGTTAATAGAAACAGAAAGAAAGAAAGAGATGTACATGATGACACGTCGGAATCCAAGCAACACTCAAGAGGCTGAGACAGAAAAATCTTGAGAGTTCCATGCTAGCATAGACAACACAGAGACAGGAAGGGGGTGCTAAGAAATCACAGTAGTGTGTGGTAATCATCAGATGAGTATGACAATTAGTGTGTGAACATATGAAGAGAAATGGGGCTTGTACAGTCTAACATCATCCCAGAAGCGATTGTGTGGTGGACAAAGCTTTTAGATATCAATTGGACCAAAGGATGAAGGTAAATAGCAGGCATAAGATATGTTGATACCTGAGCCTCTCCATCCGGTGAGCTGAGAAGTGCACTATTCTTGGCCTCAAAGCACCTTCAGAAGAGTCAAGATCACAAAGAGGAAGCAATAGCAATGCAATGGTGGGGTCTTGGGTAGGGACCTGTGGCAGAAAAGAGGTTTGTGGCAATCTGGGGGAGGGTAGTGAGCTCCACAGTTCAGATGGTAGTACTGAAGCAAGGTGAAGTTGGAGTATTTGTACTACAGTTATGTAAGATGTTGCTATTAGGGGAAGCCAGGTGAGGGGTGTATGGCGGCGAACTGTTCTATTTTTTACACCTTTTCTGTAAGTCTAAAATTAGCTCAAAAAAATAAAAGGTTGAAAAAATTGCTACATAAAAGATTTAGGGTAGATCTGTGGAAGGCCTCTGGTGGCAGAGCCAGGAGATTCTTTGGTGGGGTTCTGAAGGGCACCTATCTCCAGCATTTGAGGAAGAACCTGGTAGGAGACCTGGGCAGTTAGCTACAAGCACTCAGACCCAAGAACACCCTGAGTCCCTTTAGGACTGGCAGATTCCTTCAGCAGAGATTTGTTCAACATGCTAACCTACAGTTGTCCAGATGGCCCGTGTCTCCAGGCCAGCCTCCAGTTTCGTGTCATTGGCTGACACTGTGTTGCCCTCTTTTTCCAGTTGTAGTAGGCTGCTGCTGGCAGGGGCAGTCCTGAGTCCCCATGCAGGGAGTGTCCATCCTGGATGACAAGAGGGCAAGGTGAGACTGAAGCTGGGGGAAGGCTTGGCGGACAGGCGAGCATGTGGGTACTCTGGAGGGAGGGGCTCAGACAGTGGTTAGCTGCAGAGTGGGGCTTAGCAGCGGGGAGGGGGAAAGGAGGGGGCTCTCCTTCTCAAGAGGCCCTTTCATGTTTAAATCAGCCAGTGTGAATGCTGGCGGCCCAAGAGCCCAGCCGGGGGAAATGTGAGAGCTCCCTTATCTCCGTTCATGTCACAGCGCCGTCTGCGGTTCCCAGCCGGCCAGCGAGAAAGCATTAGAAGAGTGTGTATGGGTGTGTGTGTGTGTGTGTGTGTGGGAGGGTGTTCATCAAGACCTTTGGGCTGGGCTCACTCAGTTAAGAGAGTTTGCAAGAAACCATAGTAAAGTGCTGGAAGTGGACATGGACTGGGTACACTGCATCTCGAAGCAAGGATAGTTATAGGGCTTCGGGTCTACAGTTGGGGACTTGGCAAGAAAGCCTGTTGTGCTATACCCTTATCAAATGCCTGAATGTTCTGTACAGCATGCTTTCCATGACTCTAGGTGTGCAGACCAATTTACACACTCACAGGGCCAGGGCACTCACCCCATCTCGGGAGAGGCATGAGGCACAACTCTAGCTCCACTAATCTATCCGAGGCTGGAGATAAAGGCTAGGGAGGCTGGAGCCCCACCTTCCCGAGACACTGTCTGCCCAGGAGTGACCCCTGCTGTCCAGACAATCTTGGAGGCACAAGACTGAGCCTGTTGACTTCCTGTAGCTTACATTGGGCGTTCCTGTTGTCAGGCCCTTGTCACCTTGTGGCCTCATGTTGCTCTTCTATGGGCTGTGAGGTGCTTTTCATATCAGCCCCTGCAGGACAGAGGTGGGTGAAGCCAACATCTGGCTTGAGGGGCACTACTGGATCCCACAGCTGGAGCTGTCAACAACTGATGTTTTTACAGACACCATTTGCCTGTGCGAGTTCCTGGCCTCCAACACATTCTCATCATGGAGAGGCTCCTGGCCTCCTCCCCCACTGCACAGGGATCTGAAAGATGCTGCCTAACTAGAGCTAGGTCTTCAACGTAGGCTCTGTTGAGTAGGAGTCTAGAGGACGCCACAGTGGTATGGTCAGAAACTGGACAAAGTGAAGGGAAGAGCTTCAGAAGCCCTAGAGCAACCAAATATTACTGAGGGTCAGTCTGTCCCTCTGTCTCATCAACTTAAAACAGCCGGCTATCTGGGCCCTTTCTTCTCCCCAACATGCTCCCAAGGCTGTTTAAAGGGATTAGTCTCCTCTTGAGCATACAGTCCACCAGAGGAAGCATAGGCCTCACCTTTCACTGGCAGCCAGAACAGAGGACAAGGGAGTAGAATACTCATCTAACTGCTCCCATATAAGATTCTGAAGGAGAGACAGGGAAGGGGATCTCAGAGTGGCAGGGATCTGACAAAGGACAGTTTTCTCCTGGTGTCACAAGCTCCTAGGTATCTAGCCCTCTGCAAAGCCTGCTATTTTCAACACACACACACACACACACACACACACACACACACACACACACATGTTATTCTGTGACTTCAGGGAGAAGGCAGGGAATGCTCAGGCTGTCCTGGGGCAGGAAAAGAAGGCTAGCTTTGGAATCCTATGTAGTCCATACAAAGCTCTATGGCCAAAGGTGTCTGTGTCTAGATTTTTGTTCCAAGTCAAGCATCAACTCAGTGAATATATTCTGAGCACACACAATGTGTCTGGCATTCCATGAAGCACTTTTACAAAGAGGCAACTGCCATTATTCAAGTGCTTGCTATGCAGCATGCAGTCAGGTGCACGATTCTTTTGGATCTTCACGAAACCCTGGACAAGGAACTATGAACATGTTCTCCATGGGGAAGATGGGGAAAAGTGAGGGCCAGAGAGCCAAGCCATGTGATCTGGGTCTCCCAGGAAGAAAGTGGCAGAGCTAGGAGTCCACTCTATTTCATAGGCCCTGCACCATCTGTCTAGGAAGAAAGCAAGGATAGAAGCCATCTGCACTAAGAAGAGAGACAGGCAGCAAGAAAGGAGCTCTGGCAAGGAGCCAGCTTCCTCTCTGGGACTCAGGGCTTTGGAGAGATGGGGGTGGATCCCTCTGAAACCCCACCCCAGACTTATCAAGCCTGGGTTCCCTAAAGGTGGAGGGAATGTTGTTGGGCAAACGAGAGGGCTCTGTCGGTGTACCTGCGCAAAACTGAGAGTCAAGAGCAATGGAAGCCAAAGCCAAGGAACCCAAGAAAGCAAAAGGGCAGAGAGCTAGATTTCCAGGAATTCTCAGTGGATAGACACTGTGAATGCTTTCAGAGTAAGGGATGATGCCTCCTGCTTTGTGAATCTGAAGGCTCTGGAGGTGCCAGCACGTCCCTCAGTAGGGAATGGAGGTGTCAGCAGGTATTTCCACAGGATGCCGGCAGACAAAGGAAGCCAGCCATTACCGTCCAGCAACTTCCACATATGCACTGTCTCACGTTTCTCAGAGCTGAAAGTCAGGACTCACCACACCCATTTTACAGAGGTGCAGGGTCAGGGGGTGACTGGGCTCTAAACTGAGACCCAAGGAATTCAAAACAGTATGGTTAAGAAGATCACATGTGCAGATTGGCAACCCAGAGCCCATTTTCATTTGGGCTGCCATAACAACATGGCAGAGGCTAAGTCTTCCATAATGATCAGAAACATATCCCTCCTGGTTGTAGAATCTAAAAAGTCCAACAGCAAGGTGCCAGCAGGTTCCGTGTGCTGTGCAGAGAATCCAGAGGAGAGTACCTTCTAGTTCTGTTCTCACATAGGGCAGCAAAGCTTCCTTCTGCCTCTTGTTTTGTTTGTTTGTTTGTTTGTTTTGTTTTGTTTTGTTTTGTTCAGTAGCCTAAGTTTTCCCTTGTAGCAGCCTCCCAAGCAGCTTGGGTGTTATGCATGAGCTACCACACACAGCTTCCTTTAGTAAGGGCAGTAATCCATTCCTGAGGATAAGCCCTTACAACCCAAATTACCTTCCAAAAGTCCTGCTGCCTCTCTATAGCATTTTATTCAAGATTAGTTTTTCATCGTTGTGAACTGGAAGGATGGGCACATGTTCAGTCCACAGGAGAGCTGTGCTGGTTAGGTTTGTCAACTTGGCATGAGCTAGAGTCATGTAGAAAGAGGGAAAATCACTTGAGAAAACAAACAAACAAACAAACAAACTGTCTCCACCAGATTGGCTTGTAGGCAAGCGTGTGGGACATTTTTTGATTACTGATTGATGTGGGAGGGCCCAGCCAGGTGGGAGGTGCCACCCAGATAGGTGATCCTGGGTGGTAGAAGAAATTAAGCTGAGCAAGCCATGGGGCGCAAGCCAGTAAAGATGCAGTGCTCCTCCATAGGCTCTGCTTCAGTTCCTGCCTCCAGCTTCCAGCTGTAGGTGAGTTCCTGCCTCGGATGTGCTCAATGATGGGCTGTGAGCTGTAAGGTAACTTTCTCCTCCCCAAGTTGCTTTTGATCATGTTGCTTATCACAGCAACAGAAAATAAACAAAGAAAACAAAAAAGCCATGAGCTAAGATACCCGTAAAGGTAGACTTTCAGAGCAGCCCAGGAGAAGCAGCAGAAAGATTATCCAGAACCCATATCTGTGCTCTGTGCTCAGGATCCCAGAATCTCTTGGACAGCAATAGCTCCTTGATACAATTCTGGGAGGAACCAGTCCACTTTGGGCTAGAGGGAGGTAAGAATATATAGTCTAACATACCTCCTCGCCCCCTTTTTTAGCTTTAAATCCTCTGAAGCATCCATCTATAATGACTAGGTTTCTGCTTGAATTGAAAAGAGGTTGGTACTCCAGGACCAAGCAAAAGCATGATTCCTGAAGAGGCTACAGTGGCCACGTTCAGCTTGTCCAGAGACTCGAGTGACCAGAGCAAGAGATTAGAAGAAAGTGGGACACAGCTGACTCTGACTCCAGCTGAAAAGAGCTCCAAAGTTCTCCAGGTCGGCTCCCTACCCTGGACCACACCAGAATCTGCCCTCTTGGCAGGCTCTGAGGAGCTAAAGGAGTCCTTATATCTTGGCTAACCTGGTTTCCTCACTTGCATGTGGGAAAACTGAGGTCTGGAGAGGCAATGTGACTCAGACAAAGAACAACTCCCAGTCTTCTGTAACCTCAGCAGCCTTTGGTGGACGCTCCATGCACATCATTCACTGGAAGCTCTGAAAAGTCCTAGAACCTCTTCTCCTGAGCCAGATTCCTCGGCTCCTATGCCCTCCCCAGTGACCAGGGAGACACCTCTACACAGCATATAGCAACTCAGAAACACATTTGCAACATTAGTGTAAGGTTGGGTCCAAGGATGGTGAGGACTTCAAGAGAGCAATGGGGGCCCAGCCTGAGGGCCAGTGAGCTAAATGTGAATCCATACTGTACTCTCCAGGCCATGTGCCCAGAGCAAGCTTGCATACAAAGCCGAAGATTCTTTCCAACTTTCACTATGACGCTGGGTGAGTGGGGGACATGCTAGAGACTTCAGAAGACCAGGAAATCAATCTCAGGTTTTCTCTTGTCTAAGTAGGTGCCCCCATCACCCTGCCTTCAGAAGATCCTTAGTGAGTGGCAGAGCTATGTCCCTCTATTGTCCTTTAGTCAGTTAATTAGTTAATATGGGAGCTCTCTGGGCCACTTCCTCCTACTGTTGATGCATATAGAGTTGCTCATCAGCTAACCCAACCCCAATGCTCTTGATGCATATGTCCCCTCTTTTTTTTGTTTTCCTCTTTTTTTTTCTTTTTCTTTTTTTTAGATA
>NC_045030.1:99728035-99732780 GCF_008632895.1 Mastomys coucha
GAGACCCTGGGAGCTCTGAGGATACTAGTTAGTTCAAATTGTTGTTCGTCCTAAGGGGCTGCAAACCCATCAGCTTCACTGGTCCTTTCTCTAACTCCTTCATTGGGGACTCTGTACTCAGTTCAATGGATGGCTGTGAGCCTCTACATTTGTATTAGTCAGGTACTGTCAGAGGCTCTCAGGAGACAGCTATATTTAGGCTGGCTTGCCCTTCCTTCAGTCTCTGCTCCATAGTTAATCTCTGCAACTCCTTCCGTGGGTATTGGTTCCCCCTCATATGTCCCCTCTTTACCCCCTCCACACACCAGTTGTCTCTGTGGGAGTTCCCTCTTCAAGTATGTTCACCAAGAAAGTACACTTAATAGGCATTGACCTCCAGAACCTAAAATGGTAAAAGTCTAGGACTTTAGAGATGAGGAGACATGGCTTCATAAAGTAACTTGGCCAAGGTCACGCCACAAGGACATCTGAGATTGGAACTGAGATCTGTCTACTGTGAGGGTGATGCTTTGCCAAGAATTCTCCCTCCACACGCCAAGGCAGGGCAGTCCCACTGGACATGTGCCTCATAGCAGGCCTTGCTCTGTCCCCTTTAGTACAAGGCATCCGTGTCTACAACAGTGTTTGGCCATGGACTGAATATGCCACCTGCATTACTCTAGGCAAGAGTTCCCACCTGGCTTCTTTGAAGGGGACAGATGGACTTCTGTCCTACCCACACTAGTCCTACAGTTGAGAGATGTGGCAGAATTAAGATCAGGGCCTGTTCAGATACAGGGCAGAGCTGTGTAGCCAGGCTCTGAGCAGGTGAATGACCATCTCTATCCTGGGCAGGATGTCTCTGGGGGAGGGATTATTGGCAAATTCCACCTCTCTACCCAAATTTTAGTTTGATGCCAGCTTTATTCTAAGTTTTGCTGAGTCGCTGCCCCGTCTCAGGAACACTTCAGAGCTGGATGAGGCTGGTCCTACTTTCTTGGTAGCCCAATCTGCCATGGGTAATACCTGGCTGAACAAAGGGAAGGTACTCCACAGAAGGTAGATCTTCGCGTGCACATCCTAGTGGAACACTTACTCTAGAAGTGTGAGTCAGAAGGCACTAGAAGTTCCTATTTGTTGAGCATCTCAAACACTCAGTTTCTTGTTGTAGTGTGAAGACTGCATCTCATAGTGAAGATGGGAGAGAGCAAGACAGATGGCCTGGCCAGGCTGAGGGTTGAGAGAACAGGGAGAGTAAGCAAGCAAACATCCAGCATGCAAGATGGAAGAGGCCAGGGGCCTGAGCCAGCTCTGTCACCAATTTGCAGTGGCCCCTGTGACCAGTCATTCCATTTCTTCAAGCCTCTATCTAGGTCATATTTATCAGGCTGCAGAGGACTAGGGAAGGACAGGCTTGAGTGCCCTCTGACGCCCCACCAGGGCCAAACTCAAATGCCGGGAGAAAGAAATTGTCCTTTCTAGGCTATCTCTGGAGGTGGATATTTCCGAAATTCACAGCTATGCAAAAGCAAAAACCAAACTTTGGAAATTCCAAGTGTGTCTGTGGCTGGGAGCTGAGGGAGGAGGCATCTCTGCAGAGCTGTTTGCCTTATGACTCAAAGCCTCGTGGGGGGTACAGCACACATTCTCCCAGATGGGGCTACCCAGCACTACCGCATCCCCAGCTGCCCACCCAGCTTGGCCTCGGTGCCACCCCTCCCACTGCATCTCCACCCCAATTGGTTCCTCCTCCTTGAGCCTCTCTGGAAGAAGCCAGCTCCCAAAAGAGGCTCTCTAAATTGTGCTCGGACACCCAGTTGTCTTTAGGTCAACTTTAATATTGTCAGTCTAAGTGAGCAGGAAGGTTTGGGGGAATGGGAAGAAAGAATGTTCTACCTGCCCAGTCCTTTCTTGAGCTACGTGCAATGCTTTGACCCTTTCAGACATTCTCTTCCACCTCCTCTACCCCCTTTCCCTTTTGTTTCTTTGAAACGGGGTGGGGGTGGGGGTCTCTTTCTTTACCCAGGCCAGCCTCAAACACTCCTGTCTCTGCCTTCTAAGTGCTGGGACTGCAGGTATATGCTGCTATAGTCGCCTCTCTTTGACCTTTAGAAACCTTCTGAGTTGAGCACGGGGACAGGCTACTCAGGAGGCTGAGACCATAGAATCAGAAGTTCAAGGTCTGCCTGAGCTACATGAAAAATTCAAGGGCAGCCTTGGCAACCTACTAAGATGATGTCTCAAAGATAAAGGAATAAAGCTGGGTGTGCTGGAGTACCTCTTTAATCCCACCACTCAGGAGGAAGAGAGAGCTATGAGTTTGAGTCTAATCTGGTCTATATAGCGATTTCTAAGTCAGCCAGGGGATACATAGTGAGCTCTCACCTTAAAGAAAAAAGTGGAAAATGACAGTGGAAGACACATGACACTGACGCTGGGTGGCTTTGCACATGTATTTCTCTATGCACACACATGTGCACACACCCCCATATACAGACACATACAGACACACACACACCACAAAGAAAAATAATAAAATAATAAAAAGGGGCTGAGGATAGCTTGGTGGCAGACCATTTGCCTAGCATGTGGGAAGCTGCAGACCCAACAAGAGAATCCAAGCCTCGCTAAGAGCGCCTCCATTCCTAGCTTATGTTTGTCCAGGACATATGGAGCTAAACTTTCTAACCCAGATGCCGAGCTCCTGCCAGTGTCCAAGGACATGGCATGGATGTAGCGTGAAACCTCCCTGATAGTTGTATCTGGTCACCCTGACTGGCAGTTGGCTTGGTCTTGAGGTCAGGCTCCTGAGCTTGTAGGAGTGATTGGGACTTCAGGAGGCCCGTGGGAACATTGTGGGGTAATATGCTCTGGGTATTGTACCCTTCCTGTGAGAGGACTGTTGAACTTTTCACTCAGACTCCAGCTTCTAGAAGCTGCCAGCCAAGTCCAGAGGACAGAACTGAGCAGGTCTCCCATGCACAGAGAGGCTGTGAGTGGCAGGGAGACAGGCACACCGAATGTCAGAGAAATAGAGAGAGACATATTGGAGTCTGGAAGATAGCAGAACCAGTGAGAGAGACAAAGAATGGGAAAGGAATACAGATCCAGAGCAGGACAGTAAGGGAACATAGGCTGGAACTTGCAAAAGGCCTAGAAATGGATAGAGAAATGGCAGCAGCAAGAAGACAGTGATGGGTGGGGCCCGTGGGAGAGAGCCAGCCCGAGGCTGTCCTGCTGTGGCCAGCTCCACCTTCCACGTCATTGGCCCTCTTTGTCTTTGTCTCCTCTTTTCCAGCCTTTCCCATTCAGGACACACAGGAAAAACAATACCATTTGTGTAGCAATCAGAAGTCTGAGGGCCTCGAGGCTTGAGCCACTACAGGCCCACCTTTGCCTCTCTAGACCTCCAGAGAGTGACAGGATGAGCAGCTCAGAGCTGTAGCTCTTTTGGCAGGACAGTTGGGAAGGTTTGGCCCCAAGCACTGCTGCCCAGGAGATGCCAGCATGGTACCAGAATTACTCCACACCGGAGAGAGCATGCTCCTTAGCCTTGTTTTGGTTCTTTTTCTTTGGCTTGTCAGGACCCCCAGCATCTTGATGATACAGCATACTTTTCCCTAGGCTGAGGACCACAGTGTGTCTTAGCTAGGGTTTCTACTGCTGTGATCAAACCCCGTGATGAAAGCAAGTTGGAGAGGAAAGGGTTGATTTGACTTATACGTCCACATTGGCATTGATCAGCAAAGGATGGGACCTCAAAAAGGGCAGGAACCTGGGGTCAGGAGTTCATGCAGAGACCATGGAGAAGTGCTGCTTACTGGCTTGATTCTCATACTTTGTTCAGCCTGCTTTCTTATAGAACCCAGGACCACCAGCCCAGTGTTGGTACCACCCACAATGAGGTGGGCCCCCTCCCATCAATCACTAATTGAGAAAATGCCTTACAGGTTTGCCTGCAGCCAGACCGGATAGAGGCATTCATTATCTCAATTGCTATTCCTTCCTCTCAGGTGACTGTATCTTGGGTCAAGTTGACATAAAACTAGACAGAACAAAGGAGAAGAGCTGAGGACACTGTAGGAATCCCTTGCTAGGTTTCAGGTGCATCTGCCTAGCCTTCCTCCTGGACCATTCGCACACCAGTTTCCCTCACCTGTGCTATTACCCTGCTCACCAAGGCATGGATTATCCAGATGCAATTCTCAGTCCTGTCACCACTTGACCATTGGTCCCAAGTTCCAATTCTCTAATTCTAGCCCTTGGGCCCCAGGAAACCAGGATGCTGAGCAAGTATTCAGAACCATCATGTTCGTCACTTGCTCAAGGCCAGGGAGAGGCCTCTAATGTTCCAGGAAGCCTCTTCCTACTGTCCAAACCCTTTCTGGCTCTGTCTCTCCTTTTCTGCCATCCACTGGAGGCCTGCATCTGGGAGTAACCAGTGTAAGGTCTCTTTGTTAGATGGCATGCCTCCCACATGCCCTGAGCAATCTCATTTCTTGTTTGGTTCTAACACTGTTACAATACAGCCTAGGCTGCTCCCTCTACCTCTAAAGTACTGGGGCTTTAAGTGTGTGCCATCATTCTTGGATGCATCCTTTCTCTAAGACCCTTCAAGGCACAGTGAATGCCTATTCAGCCTCTGTTCAGTGGTATGTCCAGTGCCGGATGCTCAGATAGAACTCCAAAGCTTCTTAGCACTTAGGAGTTGAGCTTTCAAGGGCCAAGCTGAAAGGGGGCTATGTGCCTGTGTGTGTGTGTATGTG
>NC_045030.1:99732799-99741486 GCF_008632895.1 Mastomys coucha
GTGCGCACGCATGCGTATCCCTTCTTAACAGTACTATGCCCCAGAGCACCAGGCATTTTCCAAGGAGAAGCAGTAGAGAAGATGACAGGCACTGCTCTCAGAGGGCCTGCGGACTACATTTGACCTGGTTAGCTGGAACAGCTGCTTCAGACTCAAAAGAAAGAAACTATCTGAGTGTGGAGATTGTAGGATGTTCTGCATGGTCCAAAGCCCATTTATTTACTCATTGCCTGAGAGGGCAGGCAGTGCAGAACATTCTTTATAGAATGGGAAAAATAGGCACATGCCTCTCTTCCTCCAGAGCCCTTCTGTCCTGAAGAGGTTGGCATGGTCACTCTCTCAGGAAGTTAGAACACTCAGTAGTGACATGAGGGAGAGACACAAGCCCACAGCCGTGCAGGGGCCTAGTGGGGACTATCCCAGCCTCCCTCCAGAACCTGATGCTTTCTCCCTTCCTTCTGTCTTCTGCCATATCACAGTTAGGTCCTTGGGTGGCATCCTTTCCCCCATTTGAGCCGTGATCCAGTCACCAAAGGATGCCCCTTACCCCGTGCATTTGGTCATCTAGCCTGCGATGAAACGATGTCCCCAGACTTCTCTGCTCATTTTATACCTTAAAGACTGGCTGAGTTCCCACCAGTAAAAATGGGTCAGGCAGATCTCCCACAACAGAGTCAGGACTTTTGGAGGCTCCAGGTAACCAAAAGCATTGAATAGTCTCTCTCTAAATAACTGTTCCCAGTGGTGGAGAGAAGAGTCCCAATCCAATACCCAGGTTCTCTCAAGGCCATTTTTTGGTAGCATAAGTGCCCACAGAGGTGCCCATGTGGCACCCACTAGAGATAGCCACCCCCTTTCAAATAATCACTAGAGATACATGAAAAAATAAAACGCTTGAGTAGCAATCCCTGGGTTAAAAGCTAACACGTTCCATTTCTAACTGTGTGATATCGAGTATATCCTTTAACCTCTCTGGACCTCTACTTTCTCATCTACCAAAATGATGATAATTACTAGTGCCTTCCTGCACTGTGGACCCTGCAATCCCCAGGTCGGGCAGGGATGTGTGTCATCTGCTTATGTAGTCAAAGATTTGTGAGACTGGGAATGTAGCTCAGTTCTTAGAGTGCTTGTCTTGCACCAGAAAGGTCCTGGGCTTGATCCCCAGTTCCACATATAGCAGGGCTGGTGCACACTTGTAATCCCAGCAGTCTGGAGGTGAAGGCAGGGAAATCAGGAATTCAAGGTTATCCCCAGCTACATGGTGACACTGAAGTCAGCTTATGCTACATGAGATCTTGCCACAAAATAGGGGGGAAAAAGCCAGGTGATGGTGGCACACAACTTTATAGAAGGCAGAGACAGGTGGATCTCTGAGTTCAAGGCCAGCCTGGTCTACAGAGTGAATTCCAGGATAGCCATGGCTACATAGTGGGACCTTATCTTGAAAACACACACACACACACACACACACACACACACACAATAGGAGGAGGAGAGAGGAGGAGGACAAGAAGGAAGACGAGAAGGACGAGGATGAGAAGGAGAAGGACAAGGAGGAGATATGTTAAGCACTTGCTCTGTGGCAGAGTCTGCTCTGAGGCCTTGAGGTACCTGAGGCAATGAAAGAAAGTGGCAAAGCCCTGTCTCTGAGTAGTGCTCTTTGTAAAGGAAGCAGATGTTCAATAAATTCCTAACATAGCAGCAAGTGGTAACAAGTCCTATAAAGACAAGGCAGGGTGAGGGGACAGAAGGCACCAGCATTGGGACCTTCCACTATTCCGTCTTCCTGCCCAGCAAGGAGCTGAGCACTGCCTTCTCCAGTGTTCATTTGGCTCCTTGTGTGTGAGTGACTGAGCCAGGCAGACAGAACAAGGCTGATCTGGAAACCCAGTGGCCTGGCCTATTTCTGTCCCAGGGCCCTGGAGCGGATCCAGCCCAGATCCAAGCCTCCAGTGCTTTCTCAGCTCCAATTTACAAGTTGGCCATGTCTCCCTTTTCCTCTGGCCAGCCTTCCCTGCTGCCTCCCAGCCGCCAGCCTTAGTACTCCTTTGAGCCTGGGCCCCTCCCTGTAGATGCTCCCCACCAGCAAACCATCTCCTCCTCTGAGTCTACTTTAAGGCCTCTATCTTCCTCTACCCTGGGGTGAGAAGGCAGCAGCTTGGAGCAGCTGGGGCTTCACTGAGCTGGTACTAATGCCATCTCTTAAGACTTGACAGGAGAGCAGGCTTTTCAGAGACCCAGCGCTCAGCCCCTCCTCCTCCAGCCTCAATGCCAAGGTACCAAAGATACTGTGGCCTGCAAGAAATAGGGTGAGTCAAGGAGAGGCACACCCCCAGGGTGTTCTCAGTCTTGGGGGAAAGGCTCACAGCAAGGGAGATGCTATGTAAGGCCACAGGACCCCTCAAAGTCCCCACAGTGGACATTTCTTGAGGTTTGAGGCAATTCTCAAGGTCCTTTCAAATGCATCTGCAGTTGTGTACTGGTGATTTTTCACATTGACGAGTCAACTATGTACAAACAATGACTTTTTGTGTGCGACCTTATTTTCAATGCTGAGAACAGAACTAAGGGCCTCAAGCACTCTACTACTAAGCCATACCCCAGCCCCAAAGACACATTTTAATATCCTTGAGAACACATATACTAATGATAGCTAACAGTTATTCTATGCTTACTATATGCCAGACCCTGTTCTTTGCATATCACACACATTAACAAAATTGTTCTTTGCAACAAACCTTGAAGGCAGGGCCGATTATTAACCCCATTTACTTCTGAGGAAATTAGGGGAGAGAGAGGTTTAATATCCAACCCAAGGTCAGGCATCTAGCAAATGACAGAGCTGGAAAATTAGCCCAGACAGTCTTGACTTCTGGAATCCATGTGTTTAATGGTAGTACTAGACGGCTATAACGTTCTTAAATTATAAAATATATTTCAACACAAAAGACTCTGTATAATGTCTGTGCCCAGTTTAAAGGACACTGAGGCAGTGAACATCTGTGATTTTAGCGCCTAGCTTAGGAAATAGAGCATCACATTCATGGGCTGTCTCTTTCTGCTTCACGAGACATCAGGCGTATGTCCCTGTATCACTCTGAACTCTTGGAGGATGTGGCTCATTACTGTCTAATAATGAGCTCTCCTCCTTCTGGGCCTCCTAGACCCCTTGAGACTTTGTCTGCCAGGGCCCCTGGTGAGGTGCTGGTATGTGCTTCTCTGTCCCTGCCAGGATAGGCCTTAAGACACAAGAAGGAAGGCTAGGATTGGAGAATGGGCTAGAGACCCTGCCCACTGCCTGCCTGCCTCTCCTGGCATCAGGTGCTATCTCAGCCAGGCATGAACGCCTTTTCTCCTGTTGGTGCCCATTGGCTGGTGCTCCTGGCAGATGGGTGAGGACAGGAAGGAAGAATGATCAGGAGAAGAAAGGAGGAGGGGAGTCCTCACTGGCCCTGGGCACTGCAGTGGGAACAGCAAGGCACTGAGCCAACACAAGCCAACTACCCCTCCCCACCCCTCCAACTCAGCTATAAGGTCCAGAATGAGGGACTGTGCTCTTGTTCTTTACAGCAAGGAACTAAGTACCTCATTCCAATGGGTTGGGGGGCATTCATGCATCTGATCCTCCAACACATTTTCCTGTGTGCCCAATCCACATCTAAATGGCACAGTGTTCTAGGAAGCTATAGAAGGAACAAACAAACAAACAAACAAACAAAAAGAAAAACAACCTCATTCTTGCTCATGGCAAGAGGAGGAGTGGGTCTGCAGGGATCACCACTTGGAGCTGTGACTTCATGGCAGACTGCAATGAGTGCTCAGGAGGGAGATCCAGGCTGCTAAGGGGACAAAGAACCAGATTTTCACTTAGCCTGAAGATCAAATCTAGTTTAGGAAAGAACAAAGAGCTAGGTCTGCTTCTTTCTCTGAAGGAAACGGGGACATGAGATAAGAAGGGTAAGTCTAGAGGCTTCCCACTTCAAGCCATCTCTATCCCATTCTAGTCCATTCTATTTGAGACTGGGTCTTATTCTATAGTATAGTCTGGCTTAATACTCCTGACCTTCCTGCTCACCCTCCTTAGTGCTGTGCTCACAGGATGCATTAGCACAAGTTTTCCTGTCACTTTAATTATTGTTGTTTTTGTCTTCCTTTT
This sequence comes from Mastomys coucha, assembly GCF_008632895.1. Classification (NCBI taxonomy): domain Eukaryota; kingdom Metazoa; phylum Chordata; class Mammalia; order Rodentia; family Muridae; genus Mastomys; species Mastomys coucha. Next base: position 99,736,959 of record NC_045030.1, read on the forward strand.
TCTTTAATTTTCTTTTCCCCCCTCCCCCTCTCCCTCTCTTCTCCTCCTCCCCCTCTTTCCCTCCTCCTCCTTCTCCCCCTCCTCCTCCTCCTCCTCCTCCTCCTCCTCCTCCTCCTTCTGAGTCAGGGTTGTTTTGTGTAGCCCTGGCTGTCCCGGAGCTCTGTAGAACAAGCTGGCCTCAAACTCACTGAAATCGGCCTGCCTCTGCCTCCCAAGTGCTGGAATTAAAGGCGTGTGCCACCATCACCCAGCTTTGTTTTTTAAGTTATCGTTGTCCTTGCTGTTGTTTAGATGAGGTCTCATGTAGCCCTTGCTGATCTCAATATGTAGCTCGAATGACCTTAAACTCCAGACCGTCTTTTCTCGTCCTCCAGAGGGCTTGGATTCAGGTTATGTACCACAGCATCCAGTTTATGTGGTACTGGAGATCAAAACCTGGACTTTGTGCATGCTAAGCAAAACCTTTACTACCTGAGCCATATCACAAGCCTCCGAGTCACACAAAAGAGGCAAAACTCTGTTGTCTGTTGTCTCTCAGTACTGCCTCAGTCTAGTTAGTGTCTTTTTCTCTTCTTCCTTACACAGCGGGTGTTGGGAGGAAGGCTTACCACCCCCCCCCCTGTTTATTCACTGTGCCCTGTATGTAGTGGCAGAAATAGAATGAGCCTAACCAGCCAACAGGGCTCAACCTGCCTCTATTATCCGTTACCAGGGTAACTGGGCTGCTCCTACTCCAGCTCTCCCATCAGCTTCACTCATGTGGCCTTGAGGTTCACAGTCAGTTTCTGGCCTGTCTTCTCTCCATCCTGCACCCTTGGAAGGAACCAGACCTCCAGGAAAGGAAACTGTTTCAGGAGACACTGGGGAAAGAGGCTGAAAGTCACTGTCATGTCCTTAGGGCTCCAAGGGGCAGAATGAGGCCTCTGTCTCTTCTTGTCCATCCCTCCATCCTTCATGGAAATTGCTGAGCATGGTGCTTGGCACATAGGTACAAGGCATTGTAGAGTTGTGGGCTCATGGGCCAAGTTGACCATGATTGTGCCACTTCCTAGTTGCGTGGCCTTGGGTATGTTACCTAAGCATCCTAGTCCTTGTTGTATGATTTGTAGACTGGGAGTGATGGTGTGCTTGTGCCTGCACCTTAAGGTGCTGTCCATACTAACTGGGTTGTTTACAAAATGCCTCAAACCGAAGGAGGCACTACACGTGAAGATTTTCTCCTTGTAGCTTTTCTGTTTCCAGGAGCCGAAAGTCAGGGGCCAGTGTTGCTCTAAGCTCTGCCTCGGACATCTCCAGGCAAGCTTATTGCCCCAAGGGGTGGAGCCTCAGCAGATCTAGTTTCTTTGCCTTGACAGACTTATTGAGCCTGTAGCTGCTGCAGATGGGAAACCCTTAACCACCACCCAGATCAGCTACAAACTCCTACCCAACTTAGTGGATGGAAAGATGAGGCCCAAGTGGCAAGCAGAGTTGTCCTCCTGAGTAGATCAAACTCTTTCTGGTGAGGCACTGGATAGCAGAGACACACTCAGACTAAAGGGCTAGAAATGGCATGCAGTAATGTGCAGGGAGTCCCGTAGTCCCTGCCCTGTGGGGAAAGGGAGGCTTTCTCTGCACTCTCCCCTGTGATGGAGCTGGCTCAGAACCCTAGTACCTCAGATACTCCTTTTGGGATTCCTTTGAATCAATTTTGTTCCTCTGAGAGGCCAGTTCACAGGCTAGGGAGAGTCAGAGCCATTGGCTAAGAACAGGATGCTGGCTTCCAGTTACATGGTAGCACTCCCGCATGGGAAGGCATCAAAGAGCTCATGTCTCGGTTCCATCTTAGGCTCTGCTTTTATTGATTTGACCTGGGTCTGGAGTGTGGACATCTTGATGTTTTCCCATGAGTCCCAAAAGAGTACTGCCAGGGAACAGAGCACATTTGGAGATAGAGCAGGGGACAGAAAGTGATTTGGAAATGTTAGGTAGAGCTATGATTCCTGGCCCCTCGAGGTGCCTGGGCTAGTGAGGAGATGAAGCAAGTAAGGCAGCCACTCCCTGGCACTAGGACGTGCTCCCTGGCAGGGATGGAAGGTGATGCCAGTGCCAGTGTGCTTTGCCCAGGCTGCTTCAGAAGAGCAGACACTTGAACTTGACTCGTCGGGGTAGTCAATACCCAGGACTATTAAGTGAGCTCCCATTACTTCCGGGAGCTGGAACAGTTCCAGGTGCTGTGGAGGCAGCAGTAGCCTAAAGGAAGCCAGTACCATCCTAAACCTCCATGCCAATGAGGATGTCCTATGACAACCCGTGGGAATGTGTGAAACAGGGCAGTGGAGGAGAGGTGTTCCACGTATCCAGAGCTTCATGAGAAAATGGGTGGGAAAGCGGAGGCCTAGTTTTAAAATCAGTGTTTGATGTGGCTGAAGCCTTGGCATCAACAGTGAAAGTGGTAAAAGATGAGAAGAGGTGTGGGTGTGGTACAAGTCAGCCCATTCAGGAAGGAGGATTTATCCTGGGGACATCAGGGAGCCAGAGCAAGGCTGAGAGCAGGAGAGAGGATCCATTTAGACTCATGACTCTGGGCTGTGTAGAGGAGCTGTCACTGACCCATCATAGGTGATCTTCTCCTGGCTCTTCCTCAGTCAAGACCCCCGTACGAGGCAAAGGTTGGAGATAAAGAACAAGAAGCAGGAGGAACATCTGCGGAGCACTTTTGGCCTGGTTTTGTTCTACATACTATTTGTATTAACTGCATTAGAATCATTGCATAATGATGGAGGAGTTAACTATATTGTTCCAATAACAGCTTTTCTCCTCGGCACCTTACACACACAGAATATTAAGTTATTTCTTATGGTATGTTTTCAAAGTAGGCAGCAAGAGTTAGGTTACTTTGCTGGAGCAGAAGTTGAAGCCATTGCAATGAATGATTAAGCCTTCTTATGGGGACTCCTTGTTCTCAGATAATTCACTCTTTTTGAAAGGAGGATTAGTGTTCGCCTAGATAATCTACCGTGTAAATCAAGGCAGATGCTGACTCATTAGAGGAGGAAAACTTTGTTTGCAATGTGTTTCAATATACTTTAGTACCGTTTCTTTCGGAGATTGTTGCAACTCAAATGACATGCTGGTGGGTTGAATTCTTGGAGACCATGGCTCTATCCTCACATTTCATTCATTTTTATTTTTGTCCTCAGAACATCACTGTGTTTTAATATCTTTACGAAAAATGTTCATTTTTTTTATTTGAGGATCTCACACATGAACAAAGTATATTTACACCATTTTTTACCCCCTCCCCCTTCAACTCCTTCATGGTCCCCTAAACCATTCCCTCTCAAATCATGACCTCTAGACTTCCTGAATCCAATTACTGTTGTCCTTATTTGCATATGGGTAAGGTTGGCCACTTAGGATCAGGGGCTTGTCCCTGGAAACAAACCGAGTCTCCCTCCTTCAGCAGCCTTCCTCTAGGGGTGGGCCTTGGTGAAATTTTTCTCCATGCACATTGGTGTGTGAATTAGCGTAGCCTTTGTGGGTTTTGTTCAGGCAACTATATTGTAGAGAGTTCGTGAAAGCTACATCTCTGTCTCGTCCAGACATTATTATCATGAAGCAGTCATCCTGGCTTTCAGGCTCGTATCATCTTTCTGCCCACCTATTCTGCTATGCTTCCCAAGTTCTGGATAGGGGTTGTGTTATAGATGTCACATTTGGGGCTGAGCACCCCACAGTTACTTATTCTCTGCCTTTTGGCCAGCTGTGGATTGCTCTACTAATCTCCATCTGCTGGAGGACTGCATTGATCTATGGGTAAAAGGAGGAGTATTTAGAACCTGGTTAGAAATGATTTTGCTTTAGTAATATGGCTGTAATAGGATCTGACTTGGGGCCTAAGACCTCTCCACCCAAGGGTTCTTGTCTAAATGTATAGTAGGGAACTCCAGGCAAGAGTTGACAACTACTGAGGGGGCTTTAGAGCCAATCAAACAGCAGTAGGTTGACCCCAAGATATAAGCACTATTATTGCACCATTGGGAATATTAACAGTCCTGTTGCGATGGTGGCTTTCAGGGTTTACATCCAGGTAGAACTGTTAGCAACTTTTCTCTCTTGGCAGCTTGCATATCACCTTCCTACACTATGCGAGCTATCCCTCAGGGAGGAGGCTTCCAGGTCAGTACCAGCTTGATTTCTCCAGGTTTTGTGATGAAAGTCTAGGATGTCTTCAACAATAGGGGCTTATCTTCATATTCTAGCAGGCAACCAAGAGCAATGACAATAACTTATACTACTTGGGGGGGGGTAGTCACTTTGGACCCCTGACCAACAACTCAAACGGAAGTATCTTTAGGCTAGTACTGAGATTTTTGTTAGTCTATTGCTCCTGAGAAAAGTATTATTCCACTATATAACATAACGGCAGTAATATACGGGTGCATATACATGTGTGCATGTGTTTAAGTAAGCTTATAAAATAATAAGTTTGTTTTGTTTTGTTTTGGTTTGGTTTTGGTTTTTTGGTTTTTTTTTTTGTTGTTGT
>NC_045030.1:99742236-99747421 GCF_008632895.1 Mastomys coucha
TGTGTGTGTGTGTGTGTGTGTGTGTGTGTGTGTGTGTGCAAGGAGCACAAGGAGTTTGGGTCTAATTGCATTCTTAGACATGTGGAGATTAAATTTTCCCAGCATCTTTTCTTAAAGATGCTGTCCTTCCTCCAGTGTGTATTTTTTTGACTAGTCATCAAATAGCACATGGCTTTAATTATGTGCATTTATCTTTAGGTTTTCTAATATTTTTAGGAGTGGAGTAGTCTATTTTTGTATTGACATCAAACATAATATTGTCAATAATCTACAAAATTATTTTGAATATATTGTTTTAGTAACTTTCTCCATCTGAAAATATTCTGTCTCATTGCTCTAGTACATGTCTATTTTTGTGCCACTCCTATGTTGCTTTATTACCATGGTTTTGTGACATAGCACACATTTTGGTATGGTAATCCCTCAGGAATTGTTATTTTTGTTGATGATTCCTGTGGCTAACCTGGGTGTTTCATGCTCCCATATGAAATTTAGTACTTTTTTTCTATTTCTGTAAAGAATGTCACGAGAATTGGGATTACTGTGAATCTGTAGATCGCATTTGGTAGATGGCCATTTTCACAATTTTCAGTCTACCAGTCCATGAGCATGAGAGGTCTTTCCATTTTCTAGTGTCTTTCTCAATTTCTTCAGAAATGTAAAGCTTTTATTGTGGAGGTCTTTCATGTCCTTGGTTAAGTTTACTCCTAGGGTATTTGCTTGTTTGTTGAGGTTGCCATGTGTAGTGTTCTGGAATACTTCCATGATCTCTTTCTTAGCTGGATTGTTATTGGTAATTAGAAAGGCTACTGAGATTTGTAAGTTTGTTTTGTATCATGCCATTTTGGTGAAAGTGTTGATAGTTTCTAAAAGTTTTCTAGTAGAATATTTAGAATCTCTCATTTAAAATATGTCATTTGTAAGTAGAAATAATTTGACTTTTTTTTCAGTCTGTATTACTTTAATTTCCTTCTCTTGTCTTATTGCCTTAGCTAGAACTTCAAACCTTTTATTGAAAGAGAACCTCTTTTATTGAAAGAGAACCTCTTTTATTGAAAGAGAATAAACAGAGTAGACAGCTTTGTCACAGTCTTGATTTTAATGGGATTGCTTTGAATTTTATTCTATTTAGGAAGATGTTGCTTGTGTGTTTTTTCATATACAGCCTTTATTGTGTTGAGGTATGTTCCCTGCAGTCCTATTCTGTCAAGGACTTTTATCATGAAGGCTCTCTGAATTTTGTCAAAGGCTTTTTCTGCATCTATTGAGATGATCATGTGATCTTTATCTTTAAGTTTACTTATGTGATTTATTAATTATTGTTTTCTATATGTTGAGCCAACTCTGCATCTGTGGAATAGAGCCAACTTGGTCATGGTGGATGATCTTTGTGATATATGACTGTATTCAGCTTGCACATATTTTATTAATGATTTTTGCTTATGTGTGCGCCAGGGATGTTGGCTTAGAGTTCCTGCTGTGGTTGTGTCTTTACCTGGCTTTGGTATTTGAATAATACTGGCTTTGTAGGGGAGTTTGGAAGTGTTCCTTTTGTTCTTTTTTTCTTTTTAAATGATTTGGGAAGTATTGATTGTAGGTTTTCTTTGAAAGCCTGGCAGAATTCTGCTGTGAATACATCCAGACCTGGGCTTTTTTAGTTGGAAGATGTTCGATTACTATTTTAGTCTCCTTATTTATTATATGTCTCTTCAAGTTGTTTATATCTTCTGGTTTAATTTTGGTGATTCAGATGTGTCAAGAAATTAGTCCATTTCTGTTAGGTTTTCCAGTTTAATGGAGTATATACAGTTTTTTTTTCAGGTTTTGTCTTACAATTTTTTGGATGTTGTTGTTGTTGGTTACAGTGTTTTCCTCGAACTCATCTCTAATTTTGCTAACTTAGGTTTCTTCTTTCTTTTGGTAAATTCAGCTAAGCATCTCTGTCTCTCTCTCTTTTTTAATACTGATCCTTGGAGGCATTGTTGGGTTTTTGTTTGTTTGCTTTCATTTGCTTGTTTCCATTTCATTAATTTCTACCTGAGTTTTATTGTTTGTTTCAATCTACAGGATTTTAGTTTGAGTTGTCCTTGTTTTTCCAAATTCCTGAAGTGCATCTTTCTGATTTTTTTAAAATGTAGCAACTTGGAGCCACAAACTTCCCTCTTAGGGATAGTTTTAATGTGCCCTGGAGGCGTTGATGTGTTGTATCTTCATTTAGTTCCACTATTTCTTTCTTTCTTGATTTCTTCTTTGACCTATTCATCATTCAATAGTGTGTTGTTTAATTTCAATAAATGTGTGTAACTTACAGAAGTTCTTTTGCTCTTGATTTGGAACTTTATTGCATTGTGGTCAATGATATATTCAGTTTTTCTATCTTTTAATATTTGTTTTATGTTCCAATATTTTAGAGAACATTCCATGGGCTGCTAAATAGAGTGCATCTTCTTTGGTGTTTGAATAGAATATTTGATAGAGAATTGTTAGGTCTCTTTGATGAGCGAGATCAATTAATTCCAACGTTTCTTGGTTTATTTTTTTATCTGGATAACCAGTCCATTGAAGAAAGTTGAGCACTGAAATCCCCTATTTTTTACTAAATTGAGATCAATCTGTGTCATAGAATTGGGTGTACTGGAGTTTGGTGTATATGTGTTTAAGATTGTAATGTCTTTCTGGTTAATTGTTCCCTTGATCAAAATGAAATGTTCCTCTTTGTCTCTTCTATTTGATTTTGGTTTAAAATCTACTCTATTAGTTATTAAGATAGCAACACCTGATTATCTCCTGGTTCCATTTGCTTCAAATATTTTTCCCACAGATGCAGGATTGGCTCAACATATAGAAACCAATAATGTAATAAATCATGTAACTAAAGATAAAGATAAAATCACATGATCATCTCAATAGATACAGAAAAGGCCTTTGACAAAATTCAGCATGCCTTCATGATAAAAGTCCTTGAGAGAATAGGACTAACTTTACACTCTAATGTAGTAGCTGTTCTTGAAGGTAAGTTGTGTCTCTAATAAATAGCAAAAAGTTGTATCTTCTTTCATAATTCAGTCAACTAACCTGTGTCTTTTGATAGAAGAGTTGAAACCGTTAATATTTAAAGTCACTGTTTAAAAGTATATGTTGATTGCTGCCATTTTGTTGCGTTCTTGCTGTTTATGTTCTTATTCCTATTTTGGTTTTGGTTATTATAGCTCCTTTGGTTTCTTTCTGTAGCCTCTTGGATGCACTTATTAATCTCATCAGTCCAAAGCATTACTTCCAGTATTCTTTATAGGGTTGATTTGGTAGGTGAATTGTTTTAGCCTGTTTGAATCATGGAAAGTTTTTTTTTTCATTCTACTTTAACTATGGTAGCTACTTTTACTGTGTAGTAGTCTGGGTTGGCATCTGTGGTCTTTTAGAACTTGGAGCAACTTCTTTTGGCTTCTAAAGTTTCCATTGAGAAGTCAGCTGTTATTCTGGCGGGTCTGCCCTTATATGTGATTTGTGGTTTTTCTCTTGCAACTTTCAATACCCTTTCTTTGTTCTGTATATTTAGTGTTTTTGCTATAAAAGGACATGGGGAGTTTCTTTTCTGGCCCTGTCTATTTGGTGGTTTGTGTACTTTTTGTGTCTTTATAGGTAAGTCTCTCCTCAGTTTGGGAAGTTTTCTTCTGTGATCCTGTTGAAGATCTGATCTATGCCCTTGACCTGGGATTCTTTTTCTATGCCTTTAATTAGATTTGTTCTTTCATGGTGTTCCAAAGATCCTGCATATTCCTCTCATTTTTAAAGACATAATTTTCTTACAGTGGTCCAACTCTTCTACTTTATCTTCAAGTCCTGACATTCTGTCTTCTATTTAATCCATTCGCTGGTTCCTAATGGTGTCTTTGAAATTTTCATTTCTATCTTCATTTCAGTTTGAGCTTTCTTCAATATTTCTATCTCTTTATTGAATTCTGTTTCTAAACCCAGTGTTGTCTTAGTAATTTCATTCAGCCATTGTGCTTCTTTGCCCTTCAACAGGAAGTTTATTTCTGTGTTCTTTAAGTGTATTCAGGTGTCTGCTTGTGTCCTTTTTAAAATTCCTTGAATTCTTCTATTGTGTTCATAATTGTTGTTTTGAATTCTGTGTCTAGAGGTTCATTTAGGTAATTCCCACTGGAGAACATTTCTATAGGACTGGTGGTCTTTGTCTGGGACGTATTGTCTTGGTCTTTCATATTGTTTGTGATGGGAATCTGAGCCTGTGGATTTATTTAGTTTGTTGTGTATGGTTTTTGAGATTCTAGACTGCTTATGTTGAGCTAATGTTTGGGTCTGGTTTTGCGATAGCTCTAACTTGGCTGATTTCTGGTCAGGTAGGAGAAGTGAGCAGGTCAGTTGTTCAGCTTCTCAGTGTTGATTATTTATTGGAGAGACTGATTATAGATGAATATACATGATTATAATCCAGTGGCAAGCGATGTGACATAGGGTCTTAAGGGTGGTGTGAGATTGCTAGGAAAGGCCATTTAGGGAAAGGAACAAAGAAAACTTTCTGAGAAAGCATGCAAATACTCTTCTTGACTGGGTCTGGGCCTGGATGGACAGCCCAGATGGGGGTAAGGTGGAATGATATGGATTGTGATGGTTTTCCTAGGTCAGATTTAGCAAGAGGAGAGAGTACACTGATATAAATCCTGGCTGGGTCTGGTCCCAGAGAGTGTTCTTAAATCTTTAAGGTCCTGTTTGAAGCATTCAGCATTCATAATCTTTACACCCAGCAGTTAAATACGTATGCCATTGGGCTGGGCGGTGGTAGCGCACACCTTTAATCCCAGCACTTGGGAGGCAGAGGCAGGTGGATTTCTGAGTTCAAGGCCAGCCTGGTATACAGAGTGAGTTCCAGGATAGCCAGGGATATACAGAGAAACCCTGAGGATAGTTCAGACCTTGGTTCATTTAATCATCAAAATAGACTCTTTGGTAGACACAATGGTTATTTCCATCTGCCAGATAGGAAGCCTGAAGGTTTGACAAGGTCAATTTGTTTCCCCAAACAGTTGTATGACAGAGTCATACAACTCTGTCTCATAAGGAGCAGAGCTGGGATTGGATCCTAGGGGGTTCCAACTGGTATGTACTATTCTGTGTGGCTTTATAAAACATCTAGTAACTTCAAGAACTCCCAGGCTGCAAAGGA
>NC_045030.1:99747762-99755977 GCF_008632895.1 Mastomys coucha
AAATCTAAGAGATAAAAGCAAACAAAAACAAAACAAACAAAAAAAAACTAGGGGAGTTTTATTTGGGCTCATTCTTTCAGAGGGTCTATCACAGCTGAGAAGGCAAGGAAGAGTGTCAGCCATTTACAGTAGGAACACAGCCACGGTGGTGGCTATTTACAAGAATGCAGGCCAGGAATGTAGTAGACATGCTGGCCTATGTCTTTGGCTATCCCGCTACTAGTGACCTACTTCTACCATCCAGGTTACACTTCCTAAAGGTTCTTCAGTCCCCAAAAGCAGTGCCACCAGCCAGATATAAGCACTCAGACAGGAGCCTATGGGGGACCTTTTTTGAGTCAAACTCTTAGCCTCCCAATAACCTTTTCTTAAACCAAGCTTGGGAAAATACAAGAGAGATATGGTTCCTCCCCTTCCACACCCCCTATCTCCTGCCTCAGCACTGGGGTTTACTATGTATCTTACAGCAGTTGGGCCTCAAATTCCTGTCTCAGCTTGTGCAGCTCGGGGAGTATGGGTGTGCACTACCACACTCAGCTAAAGGATTTATATTTTCATACCCATGACAGTTTGTAGTACAAAACTGAATTTCAGAGAGAACTGGAGACTCAAGAGATAAATGAACAAGAGAGGAAATGGTGCATTAAACCAAGCCCTCTCCCTAGCTCATAGGAGGCAGCAGACGAAAGTGGCTAAGCATGGGTTCATGTGTCAGAAAGCGAGGCCTCGAAACCTGTCCTCATCATGACCAGCTAGCTAGGTGACCTATGTCCATAGGCTCTCCCTCCCCTCCAGAGCTCTTGAAGTAAAAGCCATAATACTTAGTGTGCTTCTTGATCTGCAATGAGTTACTTAAAAACTGTACCTCCAGTTGGCTTTCCAGAAACTTCTCTGAAAACCTAATAAGCATTCTAAATGGTCCTCCTAGAATAATCCGTCATGATACCCACTTTGCCACATAAGATCTGTTTAGGGAATCTGTAAGACTGGATGTTACATTTAAGAGTTTGTCTCCGTGTGCCCGCACAGGAAAGATGGTGAGGATCTGGGGAGCATTTGTCTGCCCTCTGCTTACCCATTTCTCTGAGACTTGTTGGTTGAGAGTAGGTACTTGAGGAAGGGGGACTGAGGATGAAGGAAAAGGTGCATCTGCACACAGCTCTACAACCATGGTTACTTTGAGCCAAGCCAGCCTCTCTGCTCTCCTTCCCTCCCTCTGAAGATCAGAGACCTGGTAGATAAGGGTGGGGAGGCTACGTGGCATGGGTCATCTTGAATGGTGGGGGAAATCAGGAGTCAAGAAATTGCAAGGAACAATGACTTTTGACCATCCACTGGGCCAGGCACAGAGGCAGTCTCGATGGCAGTCAATGTGTACCTAAGACTGCACAGTACCCAGAGATCACAGCAACCCTGGCAGATGAGAAAACAGACTGAGAGGGAAAGTGGTCAGAATCCTGTAGCTCATGCGTGACAAAGTCTGTTTCACTCAAATCGCTGTATTCTTTCCTCCCAATAAGGTTCTATCTAGGTGAAGAAGTGGCTCCCAGGCCAGATGAACTCAGCCTTTTCATGTTTGGTAGGCCTGGCACCTAAGCCCGAGAGCTCACCACCACTACCACCTTCTTCAAGTCTCAAGCAGGCTGCCATGGGAACAGCAGCCACCTGTCTAGAGTGGGTGGTGAAGCCTCAGCTGAGTTTATGAAGAGCAAAAGATGAGTCCAGCTGCACAGGAAACTCAATAACCCTGATTATGTGTTTATTTTTTCCCTTCCCTGCCTCCTGCTCCCTCCCTCCCACCTCCTCTATTCTTCCTGCCTCTTCCCCGGCCACGCTTTTACCTTTTATCTTTTCTCAGACATGCCTGCTGTTGGCTACCCTGGCCCTCCTCTGCTTCTGCCCCTGCCCCAGCCCTTCCCATCCCAGCCTATCTGAATGATCTGGGGAGCCTCTCATCCTCCCCTTCAATGGCAGGCACTGCTCAAGAGCCCCACAGAGACAGAGGTATACGACTTTCCTTCCTCTTGGAAAAAAAAAACCACACACACAGCTAGAGAAAGCTTTGGGGACCAGCTGTTCCTACTCTGGCCTTCTTCTTATACAGGAAGGGAACTGAGGCTCACAGAAGGGGTATAGTGTTATCAACTGCTAGAACAAAGCCAAGCAATTTAGATACTGCCATATAGTTCCCAGAGAAGGAAATGGAGGGGCAGTGCCAGGAAGGTTTGTTACTCTAAACCATATAGCCCAAGGGAGGCCTGGAAGTCCATCCGTGTGCTACAGAATGGAGACCAGGGAGAAGTCCTGTTTGGTATGGAAGTACTTCCTGGCAACAGGCTTACATGAGCAAATAGAAACGGATGGACTAAAGTGGGTAGGATATCTCTACAAAAAAAGAGAAAATGACTGTGTGGGCATAGAGATAGGGGATCAGGCAGGGTAATCCCTGAGGAACCTGTCAGGATCCTTGTTCCTTAAGTAGCATTATATATGACTGGGGAATGGGATGCCATCATTGGTCAGGAGGCTGGGGATAGAGGTGGGAAGAGAAGGGGCCTTTGCTTGGTTCTAGAAGATTTCTCCATTAATACAACCTAACCCATTGGTATTGGCTTCTCCTACACTAAATCACACACACACACACACACACACACACACACACACACACACAGGCAAATGAGGCTGAGAGAATGTCAGGCCCAGGTACTATGATTATGGGTAGGATGGGTAGGACAAGATCAGATATAGACATGGGGAGGAAGTTTCTTAATTTGTTTTTTGAGAGAGAGACAGAGAGACAGAGACAGACAGGGAGACAGAGACAGACAGAGAGACAGAGAGAGAAACTGAGAGAAATACACATAGAGAAACAGAGAGAAACACAGAGAGACAGAGAAAGACTGAGACAGAGAGAAACACAGAGAGGGAAACACATAGAGAAACCGAGAGAGAGAAACACACAGAGAAACACAGAGACAGAGAGAGATAGTGACAGAGACAGAGAGAGAAAATCACACACACACAAAGAGAGAGAGGGGGGAAGGGAGGGAGGGAGAGAGAGAGAGAGAGAGAGAGAGAGAGAGAGAGACAGAGACAGAGAGAGAGAGACAGAGAGAGACAGAGAGAGAGACCCTCTGTAGTGCTGTAGTCCAGGCTGTCCTTAAACTCACTGTGTATCTGAAACTAGCCTCAAACTAGACTCATACTTAATCTTCCAAAAAGGCATGGATTACAACTGTGTGTCTCTGTACTCAGCATACTGTTGTTATTCTGTCTTTCCACAGAGGTCTGGAGGTAAACAAGACTGATTCTCCTCTGATTCTACATGAGTCTTCTTCAAACTTAAAGAGCGGAAGGAACAGAGAGCCTTCCTTGGGGGCCTCAGGACCGAGGGCACTGGAATATCTGAGAGGAAAGACTAAAATCAAATAGGGACTTCAACAAAACTGCATGAGTCTGCCTTTATTGCTAGACACCATTCCCAGCCATCAGTCACTGTGCCCTGGGTTTCTGAGTCTGGACACAGAAAGCAGCAGGACAGTGAGTGGGGAGAGCTGGGAGTCCCATCTACAGACCTGCTCTGTCAGGAAAGGAAACTAGCCCTCACCAGCATTGCCCATAGGCCAGGAAATTGCCAGATACTGAGCTCCACTTCTCTTGTTGTAATAGCCTCATGAGTCCCATTTTGCAGGTGAGTAAACCATAGATCATGGAAGCCAAAGGACATATCAATGGCTAAGCTAAGACATGATAGTATTTCTTGCCTGTAGCCCCCAGGTTTCCATCATACTTCCCATGCATCTGACCACTGTCTTTGGGAGGAAACTTGTAAGGAGCACGAATGAAGATGTCCCTTTAGTTTCATAGCTCCAGGTTGGAGACTTGTCCAACCTGAATAGTTCAGTCCCTCCTTCCCATCACATCTACTTATCCTTGGCTTTCCCCCATCTCTTCCCTTGAAAAGAAATACCTCTTTCCCACTTACTTGAAGGGACAAGAGATGGCAGATTTCAGTCTGTCCTAATACTCCTGAGCCAGGCACACAAGCAAGCTAGAAGTGGTTCAGCCAGCTAAGAGCTCAAATTTCCAGCTTAATTGCAATGCATCACATCAGTGGTGGGCCTTTGGCAGGGTCCTTAATTCCCCTGCCTTAGTTCCCCACCTTTACAAATTGAGGTGATCGTAGTACCCACCCTGTGGGGTAGTTCTGAGCACCATTTGAGTTAATTTGAGGGCTTAGGACAGGGTCTGGCACATCAGAGATGGTATATCACCTGGGTATCATTTTTTCAGCTTCACAATGAACTCCTCTGAGTTGTCCCAGGAAGCCTCAGGAAGTCTCAGGAGACCTACTGCAATGGCTTAACAAGAACTAGGATTGTCCAGTGAGGTTACCCACACTAATAACACTGCATGAAAGGCTAATACCCAGAGAAGCTCTCCAAAGACCTACTCTACTGAGTGGCCTAGAGCACTCCCACTTGGATTGTAGGAAACTGTCAATATTTGACTATTGTTGGCTTACAAAAATGGCAACTGCATATGGTTTGACCTAATAGCACAGGCCATTTTGGGGGTGGGTCATAGCTGGTTCAGGGTTCACTCATTTCTTAACTCCTCCCATTAAGGAAGTTGCTAAGCATGTTTGGTCAATTTCTATAAAGACTTACGTAGTTGGTTTCCGCTCGGTTCTAGGTGCATAAAGAAACTGTACTTCTTAGAAACATTCCTCTTGGAGCCAATTTGACACTATTAAAACCCCTGATCTATAAAGACAAGAAGGTTTGTTTATTTGTTTGTTGTCTGTTTATTTTTAACCATAGTGAGCCCTTAGTGTTAGTTATTTGGATGGGTATGAAGTAACTAACAACATACATGAAGAAGCTAGAAGGCATTGGAGTCCCAAGCTGATGTTTGGACACAGGGACAGAACCCAGGAATGTGAAAATCATAGCCACCTCTGCTCCTTGATGGCCTCATACTCACTGGAAACATTTCCAAGTCAAATCATATGTGTGTTGGGGACTCAGCTCTGTAATCTAGAATTTATTCTTATTTCTGATTTGACTTTATTTTTTATTATTTTAGTTGTCCATTTTGTTTGTTTGGCTTGGTTTGGTTTTAGATTTTTCGAGACAGGGTTTCTCTGTGTAGCCTTGGCTGTCCTGGAACTCACTCTGTAGACCAGGCTGGCCTCGAACTCAGAGCAGCCTGCCTCTGTTTCCCCAGTTCTGGGATTAAAGGTGTGTGCCACCACCACCCAGCTATGATGTCCAAATTTATGGGGCACATGTAGTTGACAAATGTACCCAATGTGTGATGATTAAATCATGGATATTAATATTTTCATGCCCTTTTCTTTTCCTTCTTTTCTTCCTTCTTTCCTTCCTTCCTTCCTTCCTTCCTTTTTTTTCTTTTTATGGTGCTGGGGACAGGACCAAGGGTCTGTATGCACTAGATGAGGCTTCTACCATTGAGCTATATCCTTAGTCCTTGGTTGTTTTTTGTTGTTTTTGGATTTTTGTTGTTGTTGTTGTTTTCTTTTGTTTTGAGATAGGATCTGCCTATGTTGCCCAGGCTGACTTCAAACCCACCATCTTCCTACTTCAGCTGGGATTGGAGATGTACATCACTATGTCCAGGTTCTACCTCCTTTCTGCTGATGCTGCTGGCGAGCTATGGCCACACTAAAGCACATTTACATGCTCCATGCCGTCAAAGGTCACATCTGCTTTAGCACGACTGAATCTTCAACACAGCACAGTACTGGGCAGAAAATAAGCCCTCAATAAATGTGCTATGAATAAAGCCATCAAGGAAGACAAAGAATTGAGCA
The DNA here is from genome assembly GCF_008632895.1 of Mastomys coucha. Classification (NCBI taxonomy): domain Eukaryota; kingdom Metazoa; phylum Chordata; class Mammalia; order Rodentia; family Muridae; genus Mastomys; species Mastomys coucha. The sequence continues at coordinate 99,753,599 of NC_045030.1, forward strand.
GACTGATTTGCTTGTCAGTCAGGATTTGCAGGAGGAAAGCCTTCTCATAACTTAAATGTGCCACTCAACTGCTAAAGATGGCATAAGGGTTGTAGCCATGGCTGGGGTCAAGTCTTCCAATGGCAGTTGAGCTCTGAGCTCTCGGAATGACAAAAGGCCACAAATGAAAAAAAAAATGGGTAAAATGCAACCACTTTGGAGGTCAGAAAAGGTTGGTACGGCTCAGCAGTTATACTGATGGATGAAAAATATGGGTGTGTGTAGAGCAAGAGGGAGTTAGGTCAGACCTTTCCTACTCTATGGGGAGGTGAGGCAAAGTGGGGAACATTTTTTTCAAACAGAAAGCTCTGCCTCTTACCACCCACCAAGACACTCACTTTCCAGGTAGCCTGTAAAGTGTTCTTCACTTTGCCTCTCGGGGCTTCAATTTCTCCATTAATAGCTGGAGATGAGAAACAACGACAGACTCCATGGTCTATGGTTCTTGTATCTTTACTTATTTTTTTTTATTTTAGATCTATTCAATTTATTTTATGTATATGGGTGGTTTTGCTCACATGTATATCTGTGCATCCTTTGTGTCTTGGAATTGGAGTCATGAATGGTGGTAAGCTCCGTGTGTGTGTGTGTGTGTGTGTGTGTGTGTGTGTGTGTGTTGGGAATCAAATCTGGGTCCTCTGCAAGAACAACAAGTGCTTTTAACCGCTGAGCCGTCTCTTCAGCCTCCTTGTGTCTTTTAAAGTCTGGAATTTTCTTGAGGCTGAACTGAGCTGGCATAACTTCAGAAGGCTAGAGATGGCCATGAAAGTAGTGAGATCCCTAGAGACGGGATCCTGCTGAGAAGCCCCTCCTCGCCCTCCACCTCCTGCCCTTTTAACTGCAGAACCACAGCCCTCCCTGTTCCTCCTGGCTTCTCCTCTCTTTGCCCCCACAGTTCTGTCTGGAGGCCCCATTCTCTGACCAGCTTTGTTTGCTTTTAATAAAGTTAATCGCACTCCTAATTTGTATGTAATGAAAAGATAAAAGGGAGACATGAGGGCGAGCCTTCCATTGCAGTGCAAGCAGTCCCAGTCCTGCTGCCAGCCACCTTCCCATCTCTGCCTTCCCACTTTCTTGTCCCCTGCAGGAGTCTGAGTAGGGCTGGGTGGGTGTCTTGGGTTCCACCCAGCCTGCTAGTCTCTGAAGCTCCCTCAGGGAAGTTTCCTGGGACCTATTTGCCATATATTTTTTCAGTAGCCCCTGATGAAGGCTCTAAGTTCTACTAGGAGCCAGAGTTCACCTTTGAAGGCTCCCCCCAGCCCCCCAATGCCTAGTTGCCTGGTTTCTTGGCTGGGCACACAGCAAGTGAATCCATTCTTGACATTGTAGCCATCTCGTAGTCTCTGAGGATGCCTTGACTCCCTGCATAAAGGCGAGGAGGAGAACATATATGAATGGAAAAAGCGATGGCTTGCTTTTCCTCATCTATGGGCCGACACTTTGGTATATCCCACTTACTCTGCCACCTCACCCGTAGCATACCCTTCTTTCACAAATCTCACTCAACCACTTGGTCTCTTCCTGTCCTGCCACTTGCATGTGACCTTCAGGCAAGCCTTCCTGCCTCTCTGGACTTCAGCTTCCCCATACATCTCTGGTAGGTAAAGAGTTTGGGGTGGGTGATGAGATAGGTCCTCAGGGATGCCTGAGTCTCAGTGTACTGCAGATGCTTGGGGTACCTGCTCCCTTGGAGGTTGGGTTGCCAGAACAGACTTCTCAACTATATACACTTCTCCACCCTAGAGATAGCTTCCATGGGAAAATACTCTGGGAGACGACACTGGTCCGGAATGGATTAATGGGACCCCTGAACTCCCGGACCTTAAAACTGCTGCCTGGTCACCATTCACTGGGGACTATGGTTGGGGGACAGAGGTGGAAAGGGGCCACTTTCATCTCCAACCCTTGTTTCAGAAGTCCGTGTCAGAGACCTTTAGCCGTCTCCGGTGGAAAGATAAAGACGAAGCTGATTTGGTGTCAGGGAAGTATTCGCACTCAGTGCACAGGGAGGAAGTGAGGTTTGGGGACAAGCAGGCCTTTCCTCCGCCCTACCAGGGCCAGGTCAGGCAGGGTACAAGCTGAGCTCCAGACACAGCTGGGTGTGCGGAGAGAACAGCCCTGCTGGAGGGGGCTCCCAGCATGGCACGCCTGAGCAGCAATCTGGAAGCTATTGGGCTGGTGCTTTTCTGCGATCCACCACGAATGCCATGCCCAGTTCATTTCCTCTAAGGAAACACAACCTCGGGGGATAATTAGAGCTTCTTTGCGTACACAATCCCATATTGTTTATCCAACACAAATTAAAAAACGTGGGCCCTGAGAACATGGAGCGAGAGATAA
>NC_045030.1:99757228-99758025 GCF_008632895.1 Mastomys coucha
CTCTCTCTCTCTATCTCTATCTCTATCTCTCTCTCCTTGTTTTTGCTCTATCTCTCTGTGCATGTGTTACTGTCTCTGTCTCTCTCCTTTCGCTTGCTTGACAGAATTCAGATTAGACAAAACATGAGCTCATTTCTGCCTGAGGAAAAAAAAGAAAGAAAACCACTCCTCCTGCCCTCCCCCACTTCACCTCTCCTCCCCGGCCTTACCCTGCACTGTTCTCCAAACAGCCTGCTAGCCTGGCAGCTCATCCAGGCAGCACCTCGGAGACTGGACTTTGGCTACGATAGTCCTCACACGAACCACCTCCCTGCTCCAGAATACACACAGGCCCTGCTGTAGTCACAGGTTCTTGACCATTGGTAGGATGTGGTAGTAGACAGTAAGATGTGACCTGGATATGATGTACCCAGAATCTTGAGGGTTAGTAATCAAGGTGGGCCCTGTCATTATTTCCACCAACCTGTGGGCATTGAACCCATCACCAAACCCTAGCTCTATGCATTTGTAAGGGGTCTTCGCCACTAACTGCTGACTAAATCCCTGAAGTGACTGAATTTCTATCATGGCTCGGGATGCCTATTTGAGCTGGAATTTCAGCTTTATCACTCACTTGTCATATCTCGGTCTAATCAACCCCTCCACTGAGCCTCAGTTTCTTGTCTGTAAAATTGGAGAATAAGATCTAAATTGTAAAATCGTCATTCAGTTTCAATGACATCAGATTCCTTTGACCTCTTGAAAAGGGAAAAAATGGCTAGCAGGTCCCTGATATAATAAGTGTGTGTGTGTGGGGG
>NC_045030.1:99759175-99760259 GCF_008632895.1 Mastomys coucha
TCCTAGTCAACGCCCACTGCCTGTGAGCTGTCCCTTAGCCAGGCACGGCAGCTCGGCTCTTCTAATCTCGTTTTATAAATTAATCCCTCTCTTCCCTTAATCATTTTCATTGCCTGCCTCTGAACCCATTCCAATCCATCTACTGCTCCTGCACCTTCCCCCACCCATCATCCCCTCCTTGGCCCTCTGGCAAGCTGTGGCTGCCTACATTCTTGGTCCCAGGAAAGGGGACAGTTCTCAAAGTCCAGTGCATCTGGCCATTTCCCCTTTAGTCTTCAGAGCCAACCAAGCAAAGCAGAAGCACATGGTGTTGAACTTTCACAGTGCTGGGTGGAAACCTTAGCATGACTCTTTCTTTGCACAGCAGGCTCAGGGGAGGTTCCCCTACCTCTACATCTATAGAACAAGGTGCCTAGAAGGTGAAAGTAAGTGCTTGGCAAAGGGAACTAGTCACTTGAGTAGAGGACAGGGCTCCTGAGACAGGCATCCCACCGCTCTCTCTGCTTCTCCTCTGGATCCTTCTTCCACAACCTGGAAATCCACAAGAATGCAAGACACAGGCTCCACAGCTAACGCTGACCACAGACAAGAGCCTTCCTTAGCTCGTGGTTAGCTTCCTTCAGGGGGCCTGTAAGTATCACCTGCCATTGGAAGAAGGTTAGACCTACAAAAGCAGCCAACCATGAAGATAGTTAGAGGGATGCTGGGTGGGATACGGTGAGGCCTTCCAGACTCAAGCTCAAAGCCACGGCTAACAATCTATCATGGCCGTCTATCCCACCTCCTCTGTTTACTCTGGGAAACAAGCCCTGTAGCTATCTGTATGTGCCTCAGATGAGAGGCTCTGGAGTGAATCTTTGTTGATTGGTTTTGGTTTGTGAGGTATCTGTAGCTCAGGCTGCCTCAGATGAGATCGGTCCTGATTAGTACCCAGAATACGGAGATTATACCACCATGCCTACTCAGAGCCCCTACTATAACTTAGGTCTTTCAAATCCTATTTTTTTTACATGTCTCTGTATTTCTTTTTTTCTCCTCTATATATTTTTTTTAATTTTTATTAGATAGTTGCTTTATTTATATG
>NC_045030.1:99761160-99772093 GCF_008632895.1 Mastomys coucha
GAGTTTTTTATCCTAGCCATTCTGACTGGTGTGAGGTGGAATCTCAGGGTTGTTTTGAGTTGCATTTCTCTGATGACTAATGATGCTGAACATTTCTTTAGGTGCTTCTCAGCCATTCAGTATTCGTCAGTGGAGAATTCTTTGTTTAGCTCTGTACCCCATTTTTTAATAGGGTTATCAAACCCTATTTTTAAATGATGGTTTTTAAATGTTTTAACCTCCCTTGTAACCCACCACCCACCAGAGGTAGTGGAAAAGAAAGGATACAAGGGAAGTGGACCTGTTTAGAGAGGTTCTTTGGAGCAACTCCCATCTATGTTGTCTAGAAATCAGCAGTTCAGTTCACAGGTCTGCAGCAGCAGCTCGATCCACTCACAAACACCTCACGGACACACCAACAGTCCAGTTCGGTAGAGTCGGGTTAGCAGCAGTCGTGATGGTGACTTGACCTAACAGAGACAGCCAGGCCTCAGCTTCGGCTCAAGTCAGCAGGAGGGACCAACAGGAACACCAGGAGAAGTTCTTGGCTGTGCCTCTCTCAGGGAAGTGAAGTATTGAGAGCCACAAGCATTGCATAGCTAGCTGCATCAGCAAGGCAAGCTCTGTCTCTGTCACTCCACGGAGTCCTATTTACTCCCTTCAAATATCACGTGACCTCCTTGCCTCAGCACAGGTCTTGTCTCAGCACATACATCCAATCAGCCTGAGTCCTTGGAAGTGGCAATAAACTGCAGCATACCACCAGAAGATTTTTGGTGTGTTTCTCTCTATGGAGTCCCAATAAATGCAGCTCAACTACACGATGTAAATCAGACCAATACATGTATGTTGTTAGCAAAGAATCCTTCATAACATGTCCTTTCACGTGCTTGCTTTAGCAGAACATCCTCTCTCCTGTGTGTGCTTCAGTGAAACCTTCCTTCACGAGTCTGCTTAGCCTTTTATACCTGTGTCCACTTTAACAAAACATTCCTTCATGTGTTTGCCCCAGCAAAACACCATCCCTTCTTTCCAAAGAACCCTTCACTTTCCACTTCACCCTACTTTTAGATTACTCCAGGGCCAAGGTGAAGGGATTGTATTCCCGAGACCACTTGCCTACCACTGCCAGACCTGGATCTGGCAGCTTCAGTGCCAATGAACACAGAGCTTAATGTCTGTAGTGACTCAAGCCATTTTGGAACCCTGGACTGTCAGACACCAAGGCTGTGCTTACAACCAATTCTATGCTTCAGACAGAGAAACTTCTAGCTGTAGGGTGAGAGAGGTTGTTAACAGTGACTGTACAGCTGTCAGGCTTCTGATTATTGCTAAGAAACTAAGAGAACAGGGAACTCATCTCCAAACACAGCAGAGACAGGATAGAGTCCTGGGGACATTACAGAGCCAGCCACAGCTATAAGAGGCAATAGGAGTCAAAACTTTCGAGATGATCCTTAAAGGATTCAGAAGGGATGCCCAGGATGACAAGGGGAGGGGGTAAATGGTGTTCCAGTCAGAATGACCCAGCACTGTGTGAGCTCCAGAGGAACTGACAACACCCCGAGTCTGTGGAAACTCCGTGGGACCTGCCTGTGGGAAGGGAGAGGTTTCCATAGGAATCAGAGCTAGGTTTTCTGATGTGCTCTTTACTGGATACTGGCCTTCCTTAATACTTCATCTGTAAGAAGCTCAGTTCTCCACTGGGTACCCGGCACTGTGGGTGACAGGTAGTGATTTTCATGGTCATCTTGGCCATTGGGATGAAAATTAGCATCTCAGAGTCCATTCCACTGCAGCAACTTGCCACGCCCACTTTCTCTGCCCACTTTGTTCCTTCCCGCTCCCACTCATTCAGATCTGCTGGGATCTGAGATGGGGCACTTGGAAAGGCTAGCCCCTAGAAGGCACCCAGTAAGCACTGGGGCACTGCCATCCCTCCTGCCAGCCCCTGGTGTTTTGAGGGAAAGAAAGGTGGACAGGGAAGATCTGCTTTCATTTTGCAACTTAGATGGGTTTTGCAGCACAGAGTACATGATCTTCCAGCCTCAGGTTTGTCTCCTGCTTTGGTCCTCTCTGTGGTTGGGAAGAGTGGGAGAGAGAGGGGAATTTCAAGAGAGAGGTTGCAGGAATACCATCTACCTACACCCTATACACCCCTCTCGACTCACTCTGGACCTCTGTCTACCACTGATACTCAAAGGCAACCCTGCCTGAATGGCCACACTACTGTGGCCAACCCTCTCTTGTCTCCTTCCTAGCCTGGGAGGGGGGGGAGGAGGGATTGAGGAGCGAGGGTTCTAAAGGAGGGGCCAGAAGTCCAGCCTGGTTCTGGTTTCCCTGGCTGGGGCTGGGAACCAGAGCCTGGTCTGTCTTCAATCCCTACCCCCCTAATGCAATGCTTCTCTGCTTTCGGGAGCGGCCCATAACCGCAAACACATTTGCTAATGCAGCTAGCCTGCCCGCCCTGGGACAGCTGGCTGGGCCCTGTGCCTGGGGCCAGGCCAGGCAAAGGGCAGGGGGCCTGGCTGGGAAAGGGGCCCGAGGCTCCTCCTCTGCTGCTCAGCCACCCTGCACAGGCCTGGTTGCTGCCTGTCTGCCTTGTTGCCCTTCACTGCAGGGTCTCTTTTCATGGCTGAGAAAGATGCCAAATAAACTAAGAGCAACAGAGAGGAGCTACTTCATGACTGGACACATAGTGACCAGCTCAAAGATGGGTCTGTTAGACATGACTTTCTCCTAAGAGAATGTGTGGCTTGCCTGGGCTAAGGAGGCCTTGGCTTGAGACATCCCATGTCTCTTTAAGAGAAGCCACCTCTAAACATGGAAAATGGAGACAGGTGTGATGGTCCATCCCGGTAGTGCCAGCACTCCAGTAAGCTAGGGCAGGATGATCAAGAGGTCAACCTTGACTTGGGTTATAAAGTGACAACTTTGCCTCAAAACGGTAGCCAAAGGGAATAAAGGGAAATACAGGAGAGGCTGAAGGTTTGTGGGTTGCATAGGAAGCCAAAGCACGGGTCTCTGCTGTGACTAGGGCAAACGAGCAGCTTTGCATGCAGTCTTGTGATCTGGAAATGGATAGGCAAGTGTCTTGTAAACTGTAAAGTGCTGTATCTGTGAAGATGACCGTTCTGCCGTTCTGCCAGACCACGGGCCCTAGAAGACCAGGAATCATGGTGGAGTGGCCTCTTACAGCCCTCCTAAGACCCCATCCCTGAGCACCATTGTGTGAGACAGAATGGCTTAGAGACTGAGCGTTCGAGCCAGCCTTTTCCCTTGTCAACCTGGCATTCAGGACATCCCCTGAGAAGCTAGCCTGAATCCTGGGGCCCCAGAATTCCTCAAGTAGAGCTGGAGCCTGAGCCCACTCCCAAGTAGACAGCAATCCCAAGGCCCAGCCTTGCTCAAGGACTGCCCGGCCTTACTTGGCTGCCCCAGCCACTACCCCCACTCTCCAGGCTCACACAAGGCATGCAGCTCAGCTTCCCCTGCCAAGACACCCCCAGCTGGCCCCTCAGCCCCTCTCCAAAGACAGGGGCCTTTCTCTGCCACGTTCCTGGAGGCTTTTCCACTTAACAGGGCCTTGAAATCCATTTGCTGCAGACTGTGAACTTCCTCTCTATGCTCCTGCCCGCTGGCCTTCTCTGAGCCTGACCCCCCACTCCCACCCCCACACTGGCGTCCGCCCGCCCATAGCCCAGCAGCTGTCACCCTAGTCTCCCCTTCCCTGGGCCTCTGGGGCCAAGCAGGGGGCACCTGGAGGAGGTATTCAAGCCCAGGAAACAGCAAGAGCCTGAGTGATGAAAGGAATCCCAGAACCTGCTCACCAGTAGGGTTCCGAGCACACCAGAGACTAGAGACCTCTAAATTAAACTTAACAAAACTAAAACCACCAAAACATTTCCCTCTACATCACCTTTACCCTCATGACCTTTATGGACCTTGTGGGCCAGAGCTATGTTACTGACAGACATTCACAGTAGCTATTAGTTCCCCTGAAGGTATATCTAGGAAAACAGGTGGTATGGGTTCTAGTCCTGCCTCAACTAGAATCCATGACTTTGGGCCAATCTTGTCTCCTCTTGGACCTCTTTGATTTCCCTACCATTTCTCCAACATCCTCTAGTTTCTTTTCGTTTCTTTCTTTCTTTCTTTCTTTCTTTCTTTCTTTCTTTCTTTCTTTCTTTCTTTTCAAGACAGGGTTTTTCTGTATAGCCATGGCTGTCCTGGAACTCACTCTGTAGACCAGGCTGGCCTAGAACTCAGAAATCTGCCTCCCCAGTTCTAGGATTAAAGGCATGTGCCACCACTGCCTAGTCATCCTCTAGTTTCTTGAAGTTGACTCCTCTCTGTTTTGTCAGGTCTGCATATCCTAAGTCTTTGTGCCCTTCTTGGTGGAGCCCCAAATTCTTCCATGCCACAAACTTTATTCTCCATCCATCACAGTAGGTGCTCTTAAACTGTAGGAGTGAATGGCCACCACCGTCCACTGAGTAGGTGGCTATGGCCAAGCACTTTGATGCCTTCTATCTTTTAATAAAAGATTTATTTTAGTTTTTAATTGTGTGCATATGTGTGTGTGTGTGTGTGTGTGTGTGTGTGTGTGTGGTGTTTAATCCGAATGAATGTCTGTGTATACTTGATGCCTGTGGAGACCAGAAAAAGGCATCAGATCCCCTGAAACTGGAGTTTACAGGTAGTTATGAGGCTCTATGTGGGTGCTGGGAATTGAACCTGAGTCCTCTGAAAGAATAACCCAGTGCTGTTAACCACTGAGGCACCTCTGCAGCCCCATGCCTTCTATCTTATTAAGTTGATGTTATCTTCATGATACAGGCTGAGGAAACTGAGGTACATAAAGGAGAAATGACCACAGTTCCAAGGCCAGCTACTAGTTGAGCCTGGGTATTTGCACTCCCTCATCTGTCCTGCCCCCTCCCCCTCCTCTTCCTCCTCTTCCTCCTCCTCTTCCTATCCCCCTCTCCTTCCCTGTTTATGCCTTAATATACTGTTAAGCCAGTATATTCTTTAATGGAGAGAGGACATGCTAATGCATCTTTGTTCTGAAATAGCTAGTCACAGCACTTTACAGTAGGTAATAGCAGAGCTCAGATTTTGGTCAGGCTTTAAGCTGATGGCAAACATTGAGTTTAAGACTCTGACCCAAAGCTCCATCTCCGTTATATGTTGCCAAAACTAAATTATTTCAAACCTAAAACCACAGTAAGGAAGAAAAGTTTGTCCAAAGGAAGAAATACTTAGAAGAGGGAAGAAAGGTTATAATCTCATGAGAGCCTCAAGTCTCTCAACTGAGTACCTACTATGTGCTGGCCCCTGTCACCTACTTTACACAAAAGAATAGGCTTTTACTCACCTCTCAGCAAAGCACATTCCTGGGGGAAGCAAAGTGATGCCTACAAGAGGAGGTCTCCCAACCCAGAGATCCTAGGTCCAGACAAGAACACTGAGCACAGACACACAGCTCCCCAGCAAGCTTGCTGTCAGCTTTGCTGCCCAGAGCTCACCCTTGCAAGGCCTCAGGGGATGATGGTCTTTCTCCCCATCTGCCTTTCTCATCCTTCCCTACTCTGGTTCTCAGCAGAGAATGTGTTGGAAATCTGGACTGAATTACCACCCATTACCCAACCTGCCTTACTCCAAATCCCTGGCATTAATGCAATCAATGGAGGGGAAGCAGACTCTTTTCGGCCCTGTCTGGCCTGCCCAGCAAGGCCTTCCCAGGGCTGCTAAAAGGCCTATGCCCCTACTACTCCCCCACCTCACACAGGGACAGTACCATGTGCCATTCACACATGTGCCTGCACACAGTGAAGCAGGTACTGTGCCCATCAAAGAGGTCTCTCTCTTGGACACTCAATTCAGTGAAGACACACACATGAATATTTGTTCTTTCAGGGAATACTCACAGGACTATGTTGAGGCACTGGAACAAGGAATGGGCCTGACAGGCCTTATCATTTGCCTAGGGCAAGGGGGTAGACCATCAAAGAGCAAGTGATAAAGTCACAGGTGAATCCCAGTTTGGTGGATAGCAATGAAGAAAATAAATCAGGCTTATGGGATCACGATGCCGGAGGGGCTGTGTTAGAGCCAGCAGCCAGAGAAGGCCTCAGGGAGAACTGTGTCCTTACTGATTAAAAAAGGGGGGGGCTGCTTGGGGGCAGGGATGATGACTCAACAGTTAAGAGTACTAGCTGCTCTCCCAGAGGACCAGGGCGGAGATACCAGCACCCACTAGGTGGCTTAGAATCCTCTGTAACTCCAGTACCAGAGGATACAACAACCTCTTCTGACTTCTGTGGGCACCAGACATACATACAGGTAAAACACCCATCTGAGGATCCAGGGAAGGCTTCCAGGAGAAAGAACTGGGAAACAGAAGGGTGCCAGGGCAGAAGTGAGTATGTGGGAAAATGAGGGGGGAGAACCGGAGCTGGGGAGACAAAGACCACACTGAGAACTATCAAGAACCGTAGGCCAAAGCAAAGAGCTTGAGGGGCATGTTTGGTTTCGTTAGATAGTGCTTACCCATGTTATCAGTGCTGGCCTGGGACTAAGGATCCTCCTGCTTCTGCCTCCTGATGCTGGGGGGTCCAGGCATGGACTACCATACTTAGCTAAAAGTTTGGGGTTCAAGGTATGATTGTGTTAAGAGTTAAGGATCTAAATGTATTAAGAAGCCATTAAAAGGGCTGGGGACTTAGCTCAGTGGTCAAGAGCATTTGTTGCTCTTCCAGAGGACCTGGATTTGGTTCCTAGAACCCATGTGGTAGCTCACAATCATCTATAACTCCAGCTTCAGGAGACCTGGTGTCTTCTTCACCAGGCATGCATGTGGTTCACAGATATACATGTAAACAAAACACCCACACATGTAAAACTCCATTTAAAACACAAATTTTAAAGAATTTCAAAAATACCCATTGAAGGAGTTACAGAGACAAAGTGTAGAGCAGAGACTGAAGGAAGGACAATCCAGAGACTGCCCCACCTGGGGATTCATTCCATATTCAATCATCAAACACAGACACTATTGTGGATGCCAGCAAGTGCTTGCTGACAGGAGCCTGATATAGCTGTCTCCTAGAGGCGCTACCAGTGCTTGACAAATACAGAGGTGGATGCTCACAGCCATCCATTGGACTGAGCACAGGGTCCCCAATGAAGGAGCTAGAGAAAAGACCCAAGGAGTTGAAGGGTTTGCAGCCTCATAGGAGGAACAACAATATGAACCAACCAGTACCCCCAGAGCTCCTAGGGACTAAACCACCAACCAAAGAGTACACATGGTGGAACTGATTGCTCCAGCAGCCTGTGTATAGTAGAGGATGGCTAAGTCGGTCATCAATGGGAGGAGAGGCCCTTGGCCCTGTGAAGGTTCTGTGCCCCAGTGTAGGGGAATGGCAGGGCCAGGAAGCAAGAGAAGGTGGGTTGGTGAGCAGGGATAGGGGGAGGGAATAGGGGGTTTTTCGGGGGGAAACCAGAAATGGGGAGAACATTTGAAATGTAAATAAAGAAAATATCTAAAAATGAAAAATAAAAGCTACTAGTCTTTAAAAAAGAAAAAAAAAAGAATTTCAAGTGCTACTCATGTGATAAAAGTGTGGAACCCCATTTCTTAGCCAAAGAATCATAACTTTTAGGTTAGCCTGAGTTACATAGTGAGTTCCAAGTCAGACTTAGAAATACAGTATAAGACGCTCTCTCAAAGAAAAATGTTCTACACAGAACAGTCTGCAATTTTATTTTAGAAAGATCACTCTGGTGGCTCTGGAGAATGGAAAGGCCAAGGGTAGATGTAGGGATGTATTGTACAGGTTTTAATAAGAGGTGCTGGCGGCCTGAACTTGGCTGATGGGCACAAAGTAGAATCAAGCAGAAAATTAGATGCTTTAGCCCAGACTCTTTTAGTGCTAGCAGGCTTTTGGTGATAACTACTGGGCGATGGCCTCACATCTGTTTAGATGCTCTTTCAAATGTGCCCTTGCTTCAAAATCTTTTAATTCCTCCCACCAAATGAAATATTAGACATAAAAACCTGGGATTTGTGGGGGCAGATTAAGATTGAAGATGCAGAAGCTGGAGAGATGGCTCAGAGGTTAAGAGCACTGGCCGCTCTTCCAGAGGACCCTGGTTCAATTCCAGCAGCCACATGGCAGCTCACAACCATCTGTTACTCCAGTTCCAGCGGAACTGATACTGTCAAACAGACATGCAAACAAAACACCAATGCACATAAAAAAATTGAAAGATAAATCATCAAAAAATTGTTTTAAGCCGGGCGGTGGTGGCACATGCCTTTAATCTTGGGAGGCAGAGGCAGGTGGATTTCTGAGTTCGAGGCCAGCCTGGTCTACAGAGTGAGTTCCAGGACAGCCAGGGCTATACAGAGAAACCCTGTCTCGAAAAAAAATCAAAAAACAAAAAATTGCTTTAAAAGATTGAAGATACAAATTTAGTGAGTTGTTGAAATACATGTGTTATTTAAACCCATGAGGCTCAACAATGACAACAACAAATCTACTAAGAAAATGTAGGTAGGAGGATGAGAACCCCAGATACTGAGTCCTGACATCTAGAGGAGGAGTCTCTGAAGATCCAAAAATGGTTCTGAAGAACCAGTGAAGCAATAGGAGAGAATGTGCTCAACTGAGGCAGGTACCTATGAGTGATCCAGAAAGGTAAGACAGATCACTGGGCTTGGTGATGTGGGGTTTCTGGTGACTTGCTTGTTTGTTTGTTTGTTTGTTTGTTTGTTTTCTGAGACAAGGTCTCTCTCTCTCTAGCCCTGCCTGTCCTGGAACACATTGTGTAGACTAGGATAACGATGAATTCACAGAGATCCTCCTGCCTCTGTGTCTGCCTCCCAAGCACTAAGACTAAAGGTGTGAACTAGCCCACGCCCAGCTTCTGGTGACCTTTTACAAGAGCAGCTTTAGTGGCTGGGGAGTTCACTGGGAAAGCAGATGGTGAGAACTGCTATGAGGAAGTGGAGGTGTTGAGCCCAGCAGTGTCTTGAAAGGGTTCTGCTGTAAGGGAAAGCAGAGACAAGAGGAAGGAGTAGTAAAGCTGGTGGACAAGTGGTCTACATGTAGGCAGGACACTCTCAGAGTAAGAGGTCCTACAGGAAAGAATATGGAGGAATGAAGGGGGATATCAAAGGGTGGGGTGGTTACGATCAAGATTTTGAAACTTACACATAGTTATGGTAAGGTCAAGAGCATATAGTCATAGGGAATGGGAGACAAAGGTGGAGTGGAGGACCCAGAGTCTTGACTACTATAGCCAGGAGGGTATCTCTGTTGTACAGAACTTGCTAAGAACAGTGGCAAAATTAAGGTATAGGAGGAAAAAAGACCTATCCAGCTACTGACAGTTCTAAGGTTTGGAGGACACTGACAAGGGAGGGGGTCAAAAGATAACAGCCTCGGGGAGAGGTTAGGGACGAGGCACTCATGAGCATATCATATCCATCGTTTCAAGGGGAAGAAAGACACATGGTCCAGAAGCAGCCATGAAAAACAATAAGGATACTGTGCCCGCTTCCTTGCACAGTGGAATGTGGACTGTGGAAGGAAAATAGAGTCCCCAAAATATCACAAGACAGTTGTGCCCTTGAGCCATGTGAGTGAAGAAAATGGTCAAAAGACACTAAGAATACGGGTAAGGGCTGGAGGGATGGCTCTGTAGTTAAGAGCACTGGCTGCTCTCCCAGAAGGCACAGTTTTGATTCCCAGCACCCACACAGAGGCTCACAATTATCTGTAACTCCAGTTCCAGGGCATCCAACTTCTTCTTCTGGCTTCTCCAGGTACCAGCCACACACGTGGTGCACAGACATACATGCAGGCATAACACTCATACACATAAAAGAAAAATAAATAAATCTTCTTTTAAACAAGAATATGGGGAGACAACAGTTGCTCAGTTGCTGACAGTATACTATGAGTAGCAGACAGCAGAGCAGGGGCTTCCCAAAGTGAGAAAGAGAGAGAGAGAGAGAGAGAGAGAGAGAGACAGAGACAGAGACAGAGACAGAGACAGACAGAGACAGACAGAGAGACAGACAGAGACAGACAGAGAGACAGAGACAGACAGAGAGACAGAGAGAGAGACAGAGAGAGATAGAGAGAGACAGAGAGAGATAGAGAGAGAGAATGAATATTGGAACTAGAATTGGAAGCAGTGAAAAGATAGAAGCCCAGGCTTCTGTGGAGATCTAGGTGCATGAATGTGAATCCCGATGGAGTGAATAGACTTGCTTCCAGAAAGCTTGCTCATCTTATCATGTTAGTTCTGCAGAGGATGAATGTCTGATCCCTGCTTATGCTTGCTGATGGTTCTGGAGAAGCCAATGTGAGACTGTAGGCCCTCGTCTGACCTGCAGGGGGCAGTGCCTTTGCTGAGGGAAAAGAGATGGAATCTGAAAATAGACTAGGCACCCATGGCTTTATAACCTCAGATACACACTTCTATGCACACAAAGACTGCATAGACATATATGTACCATGAACATGTAAGCAGTATTATATATATGTGTGTGTGTGTGTGATATATATATGATATATATATGATATATACACATACATATATGGAAACATACACATGCAATATGCACATTTTTGCATATATCCCCTTAACACCATGCACACAAGCCTAACTACATCTGCCTATATTGCCTCCTACAATAATGCACTCATACACATATGCACATATGCATGGGTGCATGCACGAGAGCACACACACACACACAAACACAGAGAGAGAGAGAGAGAGAGAGAGAGAGAGAGAGAGAGAGAGAACCTGAACTGAGTTTTCTTAAGTCTTGCCAAGTCTCAGACAGCAGAAAATCAAGCTGAAGTTGAACAATCCAACTCAGAAAAGGGGGGAGATGCAGGGGCGTGAGAATGAGGTGTGTGTTGGGGGAGTC
>NC_045030.1:99773467-99778921 GCF_008632895.1 Mastomys coucha
AAGCCTGAGAGATCAGATTCTCCGGTCCAAGTCCCAGCTCCAGCCCAAAGCTCCAGTTTCCCATGTACTGTCTCCTTTGTTCCCCAGTGTCCTGAGGCTTAGTTCATAAAGTGAGTAGTTTGGATCCTGGCACACTAAGAACAATAATAATGATGATGATAATGGTAATTGTTATTATAGCCAATACTTACCGAGCCTTTACTGCATGCCACACAGCTCTCTGCTAAGAGCTTTGCAGGTGTCAACGCATCCCTCCCTGTGAATGCCTTTTGAGTTAGGTTCTATTAGTCCCACTTTACAGGCAAACAAACTGAGGCTCAGACAGCATAGTCAAATTATGTAAACCACTTAATTACTCAGCTAGTGAGTCCAGAATGGCAATGGTGTTGATCCTTTTAACTGCAGATTCCTTTAGGGAGAGAAAAATTCTAAGAACAGTAATAGTAGTAGGTCCTAAGAATTCATCTTCAGGGAACTGGCCTTCCCTCAGTTCCTCAAAACGATTACTTTGTAGGAGCAGTCCTGCGGGAGGAGACTGCTCAGGGAACCCCCTATCCCCACAGATAGCATTAATCCACTTTGGTTCTTAGGAGCTGTGTGTTCCTGAGCAACCGCAGTGCCCTTTCTCAGCCTCCCAGGTCTCCTGCTCTATACTAATGACAAGAGAGCTGGAAGAGACTGCATTCAAGGCCCTCTTGAGTTCCTTTGTCCCCTCTCCAGTGGCTAGCTGAACACTGCCTCAAGTCCAGGCTCGGCTTTCTACGTGGCACCAGAGCCAGTCGACCTGGGGCGTGGCACCAGAGCCAGTCGACCTGGGGCCTCCGTGCTTTCTGAGGGCCTAAGAAAACCTTCCAGTCCCAAGCAAAAGAACTTTTATTGGCTCTAAAATATGAAAAGAAAACAGCAGAATTGGAATTAATAAATGTTCCATTATATGTCTACAAAACATAATATAATATCAGCCTCGTTAATTGTTAAATTTAGTATTCCTAAAAATTTCATTACATTTGAAAACAATTTGTTGCTTAGATTTCCTCACTTTGCAAGAATTCCCAAGTATGCACGATGATTACAAAGAAATCATAGCCAAGTGGGAACGAAACGAGTTACTCATAGGCAAATAATTTTGAAAGCAGAATTATAAAAATCCTTTGAAATATTTTATAGCAAAAATTACATTTAATATGGGATGTGGGTGCATTTTCACATATCTGACATGCTGTGGGGTAAAGCCTCTAAAAGGGAGAATGCCTAGGGCTGAGGAGAGGGCCACGCCCTGAGTGGCAGGCAGAGCCTGGGTCATTGAGTAAGGGAACAAGGACACCTCTGTGAGCTGCCTTGCTTGTTGGGGAGCGGTGGCCATGGGCCACGTCAGGCGCCCACTCCTTGGGTTGTTCTCCTCATCTCCTTAAAAAAAAAAAAAAAACCTGCCCTAGCCACATGCATGTACGCGCTGGCAGAACGATTCTTGTAGAGCAGCTCTTTCATGTGCTGCCCTCGGCTCTTATCAAAGGCCCTTTCAAGAAACAGGCATGCCTGTGTGCCTTTCATAATCAGGAAGAGAAATAAACATTATCTGACGAGAGGCAAACAGCCACGTGTAAACGGTGTCTGTTGGATTGTCAAGCCACTGCCCAGGATATTGTCCACTGGGCTGCTTAGTGCCCTGGGGCAAGGGCCCACCGAGGTATTTCTCTCCCAATTTAACACCAGCATAAACTTGAAGTCTCTGGAGGACCTGTCAGTTTCTTCCTTTTTGACACCAAAAGCAGCAGAAGGCTCTACTTCTGGTGGGCTCGCAATGGGAGGCCACTTAGCTGCAGGCAAGTACACAAGGGGAGTGTGCGGGGCTACGGGGAGGGGGCGGGGAGTGTGACAGGATGACACAGACCACCACTTACTTTGACGTGACCTGGGCCAGGTCGCTTTCTCCTGAGCCGCATCTACAGTAAGAGCGTAAAATCACAAGGTTACTGTGAGGACGCATTAGGATAATGGATGTCAAGTGGCAAGAACAGGCCATGGCATGGTGAAGAACTCACTCAGGCTGGGAGTGAATGAGTGAATTTGCTCTCAGTCACCAAGATTTGATGGCCCAGACCTATTCCAAGATACCTACCCATTTGGCAGGATCTCTCATACGGTCTCTTTGCTTCACAAGTCAACAACAGAACTAGGTTAAGACTTTGTTGCCTAAACCCTATGAACTCAGAGGTGGCAAAAGAGACTCCACTCTGTCTCCTAGCTCTTCACTGGTCCAATACAGAAACAGAGGAAGGATACAGTTCCACCAAGAGCTCTCTGTCATGTTTATTACTGTAGCCAATATAGGAATGAAGGAGTCCAAGCACGAGGCTGGTGGCATTATTACC
This sequence comes from Mastomys coucha, assembly GCF_008632895.1. NCBI lineage: Eukaryota > Metazoa > Chordata > Mammalia > Rodentia > Muridae > Mastomys > Mastomys coucha. Next base: position 99,775,840 of record NC_045030.1, read on the forward strand.
AGCTCATCAATGACAGAGCTTAGAGGGTAATCCATCATCTGCAGCTGGCCCACTCACCCTCCATGCCAAACTCCTTGCCACCAGCTCAGGAGGAACTTCACTCACCGTTTGAATACCATCTCTCTTCTGCTCCCTTTATCTCTCCCTCAGCATTCCTATTTCCTTCTCTATTTTGCTACATACCACTATAGTCCCCTCCTCTGCTCCTGTATGTGCCTCTGTTCTTAGCTGATTACACCAGTTTTCATGCCTGCATATCCTAAGCCATCTCAAAGATGGAGTCTGTATAGTTTCATTTCGGTGTCTCAGTGCCCTACATAGGACTTGTCAAGGGCATATCTACGGAATAGAAAAGTCCTCAGCATAGAAGGCAGAGATAGAAATAAGGGGGGTCTAGCCTCTACTTCTTTTAATTCTGGTCATGGAGACTCAAAGAAATTGGACTGCAGTCCTTGATCATTTTTAGCTATGTGACCCTAAGCAAATCATTTCCCATTCCTATGAATTCCGTTTTTGTTTTGTTTTGGTTTGGTTTGGTTTGGTTGGCCTATAATACAAGGATCTCAGTAACTTTGCTGTGTCCTGAAAAGGCTATGGGAGGGAATCAAATATGGAGATGACTGAGAAAGCACCATAGATACCCGTGGCCCGTCCTGAGAATTCCTTTGAGTTCATTGCAGGCTCACTGCAAACTTGCAACTACACCAGCTGCACCCACCAATGTTCTACCTGTCTCCCAACCCACTCGGTTGCAAAGGAAACAACATTCACACTGATCACCTAAGGACTTAAACAGTTATGGTGCAGCATAGCATCCAGAGGATTCGCTGAGCTATTACATCTTTCTATGCCCTGTTTCATTCACACCTGCCCAAGCATCTTGAATTCCATTTCACAGATAACATCCTTAGCAATGAGTTTTTGGGAAGCCTAAGATACATAGTAAGACTGTCTCCAAAACAAACCAAAATAAAATTTAAAGACAACATGAATAAATACACTAATAAAATGTAGGGTCAGGTCTGGTGGTATGCACATTTAATCCCAGCCTTCAGAAGACAGAGACAGAAGCAGAGACAGGGGCCAACCTGGTCTACATTGAAACTTGCTAGTCAGGGCTACATAGTGAGACTGTGTCTCAAAACAGATAATTAAATTAAATGTAGACAGACAACTAGCACTTAACTAGAGGCTTACTCTAGTTCTGAGTATTTTACATTTATTACCTGAATCCTTACAACACTAACAGGTATGAATATGCCTGATTTTTAGATCTGAAGAAAAAAACCCCAAAGATCAAAGAGGTGAAATAACTTGCCCAAGATCACAGAGTAGTACAGAGCGAAGGTACAGTTTGGTTCTGGACACTATTTTAACTACTGCTTGGATGAAAGCTACTGGAGGGAAAGGGCCACTTATTCTGAGAATAGCGAGGGATCCTGAGCGACTAATGAACTTTACAGAAGAGAATCTGAGTCTCAAATGCCAGGTTGGGGAGTTGAGACTTGATTTTTGCAGAGAACAGGAAGGGAAGTCACTCACTTTAGTTGCAAAGAGAAGCCACACACAAGGGATTATTAGGGGGAGGACTGGAGTCCTGGTATGTCCCCATTTGAAAGGACACTGAACCCTCAGGAGCAGATAGCTCGACCAGTGAGTGCCAGATCCAGGCTTCCTGTGGTTCTTGGCAGAACTCATGGACTGACACAGGGAGAAAGAGAGGAGGAAGGGTCCCAAAAGCACAGAGTCTAGGGAGGAAGGAGAAGAGAAACCTGTTTCATACTAGCACCACACCTTTCCCTATACCCATCCAGACTGTCAGGTGCCATTGAGCCCCTAGAATTCCTCTTAGTCACCCCAAATCCTGGGTCAGACCCTGAGCACCAAGGAAGATCCAGAAACAGGCGATAGTCTCCTTTTCCTCCATGGAAGACCTACAGGGAGGGGCAAGCTGGGCCTGGCTGAGCAGGCAAGTGTCCTGGTTTGAGAGAAGCCAGGCCTAACTCAAAGCTGCCGGCCATCCCTAGCTAGCAGGAGAGCCAATTAGAGTCAGGGTGAGGTGGGTCCTGGTGGCCTCTGCCCTGCATCCTCTAGTCCCAGCTGGCAATCATCAGCTTGGCTCAGAGGATCTCTGACAAGAGAGTTAGACTCTGGGATGGATCAAGGGGAAGGGGAGGCTGGCAAAGCGAACCCCTTGTGCCCAGACCGCACACTGAGGGCCTCCCACGGCTGCAGGCTCACTAGGGAGTCTGTCAAAAAGACATTTGAAAGACTTGGTCAAGCCCCTTATCAGGATGTACCTTCCCCCCCATATACACACAAACACAGAGAGACAAGGAGAGAAAGAGAGAGAGAGAGAGAGAGAGAGAGAGAGAGAGAGAGAGAGAGAGAGAGAGAGAGAGATGTTTCTAACTCTCATGTGGAAGTACAGACAGTGTGGGCTTGGTAGAACTGTTCCTCAGTACAGTGGGTTAATCTGTCACACAAGCTGGCACTGGGAACACAGGATCTAGGGAGCCCCAGGATCCATCACCCAGAGGAAGCATTCCCAGAGGAAAATGTGGCCATTTTCCCCAAATTCAACATCATCTGCTGGAAAATGGGCCTGCTTCCTTCCTCAGAAGGCTGTTTTAAAGCTGACTGGATGCAGAATTCACAGCACAGTACTAAGCCAGCCTACCCACCTTCTTTCCTGCAGAGGAGTCAGGACAAAACAGATTAAAACACAGCAGTCTTTGAAGCCCTGATACATTTGAACTCAGAAAGGCTATGTTTTCCAGACCCTCCTTCCTCTCAAGGCAGCAGCAGAGGCCGAGGAGAGAGCAGGTGACCTGCAAGAGCACATATAGCCCATCGGTGTTAGAATAGGAGCCGAGCTGAAGGTTGCCTGCATCATAGCACACTGGACTGCTTGCTTGTCCCATAGTCCTGATGATGCCTTTGCAATAAGGATAGTGATTTTTGAGGACTCTTTTGGACAGGATGTGTGCTGAGGATGTTTCGAGATAGTGCCCAGGCACAGTTGGGCCTAAAGTCCTTGAAGGGGATCTTCTGCTCCATGCCGTAGCAGCCTGGCCACATG
>NC_045030.1:99778931-99785955 GCF_008632895.1 Mastomys coucha
GTTTGCATTATTTTCCCCTTCCCGCCAGCCCCCCTCCCCGGATATCTTGGTTCCATATTTTCCACGCTGAGGCTCAGTTTACTCCTGGCTGGGCTCCGGGCCTGCACCTGGGTTCTAAGGGAAAGGTCTGGAACTATGTGAGTGTGCATGTGCTTGTGTGTGTGCATGTGCTTGTGCATGCTCTGTGTGTGTGTGTGTGTGTGTGTGTGTGTGTAGTCCTGCTGGTCATCGGGGCTTTCACTCTGGTCCTAGCCTCTTTTTTCACTACCTGCCACCAAAACTGTTCTTCCAGTCAAGGCCACAGCCTCTGTTCCTCAATCACTTGGGTACTTGTGAAAATTACAACGTCCTCCCAACACACACATACCAGGTCTCACCTGGACTTACTGAATTAGAATTCCTAGGGCTCAGGATTGTGCATTACTGCCAGCAATTCTTTCATAAATGTTCTGCTAGATTCTTCACCTATAAAGTTCTCCTGTAAAGAGTTAATTTCCATGGTTGACCTTTATCACTCCTAGTCCAAGTTCACTTAAGAAAGGTTTACTGAGCACCCCCACCACTTGCTTGGTTTCTCTCCCTGCCCTCTGGCTACTCTTTCTGTTTCCTTTGCCAGCGCTCCTTCATCTCCTAGTCCTTGAATGCTGGAAGACCCCAGGGCTCAATCCTTCCCCCACTTTGTGCAACCTCCATCTCCCCCCATGAGCTCATCTTTCTGGGCTCCAGTTCCTATCTACATGCTGATAATCTCCACCCCAGTTCTCTCCCCTGAGCTTCAGCCTAACTTGAGTGACCTCCAGGTCCCTTCATCTTGCCGGGACCCGTGCTGAGCTCATCTTCATTTGGTGGACTTTTAGAAACAGTCATCAGATGGTCTCACTTAGAAACCTCCTGGGGACACTCTGTATCGTGGATCAAGCCTCCACTGTAGTCTCTGTTCCCCTCCCCAGCCTGTTCCCTCCTTGCTGTTGTTTCCTGGGCCCTCAGCCCTTCCCTGCTCCACCTGGGATCTGCTGGATGACTCAGAATGTTAGAAATTCACCAGGCACCCTTCACCCTCGGCCCTGCATGTGTTACTCCCATTTCCTGGAACACAAGGACACAAAGAGAGGGGGCAGAGACATCTGGCTTAGAATGCTGATACGGGAGGCTGTTGTTGAAATTCCAGCTTTAGTACCCTTAGTGAGCATGCTGGGACAAAAGGGACATTACAGTCCCCTTGCTATTACACCACTGGCCCCCCTCTCCATCCCAAACTTTTCCACATTGAATTATGTGTCCTTTGGGCTGCTAATGTCCATGGATAAGCCTCTAAGATTCATGTGTGGTACTTAATGAGTAATTGATAAAGATTATGTAGCAATTGAGTGAAAGTGGTCCTCCAACTTCCCTCTGTACCATTCCAAATCTGTATTTCTCAACTTAGTTGGGACTGTGAGCAGGGACAGTACCTTTTCTAGCTGATTGATAGGGGATTGATAGACACCAGTAGGCCTTCCATGAACATTTGTTAAGAGAACTTTTTGACACCCCTTTGTGTCTGGCCTAAACTAACTTCTGGGAAAGGGGCAATGATCAAAAATCTGTACCAGACAGGCTGAAGATATGGTTCCACAGTTGAGACTAGAAACTCTTCCAGAGGGCTGGCCAGCTTACTACCATCTGTAACTTCAGGGTCAAAAGACCCAATGTCCTCTTCTGGACTCCTCAGGCACTGTATGCGCATGGTGCACAGATATACATGCAGGCAAAACACCATACACACACAAACATATATATATATATATATATATATATATATATATATACATATATATATATATATATAACACATATATATAATGTATATATACACATAAATACACATATACATATATACATATATATACACAATTTATATATAATTTTTATATATTAACCTCAAAGGCTTCAAACAATATACGTCATCCATTATTTTTTAAAAATAAAAAAATAGTTCCAGAGTGGTCAGTGCCCATTGAAATTCTAGCATTTGGAAGACAAGATTGTGATTTTGAGGTTGTCCTAGGATACATAGCAAGTTCAACGTCATCTAAGGTTATATAGGAGAACTTTGCTCCAAAAGAACAAAAACAAACAAAAAAGCAAAAAGTAAACAAAGTGCACTATGTTTCAGATTTCGCTAGAAGTGCTTTATTGCTTCCTAGCAATAGTGTGCATTGGATACCCCAATAACCATCTCATAGATGAAGAAACTGAGGTCTGGAGAGATCCAACATCAGACCTAGTGACACACAGCTAGTAATAGACCTGGTACCTGCACTACTAGGTTACCTAGCTCCAGACTCTCTGCTCTGAGCCCTTACACTCTACCGCCTCTTATTCCTGGAGTGACAGTCGGTAGAGAAGCCTAGAAATAGAGACTTGGCCCTCCATATATGTATGTTCCGCATCAGTGGAGTCAAACAACTGTGGGTGAAAACATTCTGGCATTAAAAAAAAAAATGTGTCTATTCCGAACATGCACAGATCTCTTCCACTCCCAAAAGAAAGTCCCCTCTATCAACCAAAACTTGTCCATTGTATTAGTATGATGAGTAACTCACAGATGGGGAGAGGGCATGCATAGGTTGCATGCAAAAATTCAGCTGTTCAAGACAAGGTAAGGGACCTGTGCATCCACAGATTCTAGTAACCATGATGTGGGTGCCCTAGTACTTATCCTCAAGGACAGATCTAGGGCATCTGAAATGTTCAGCACCATGCATGGGTCTGGAGACAGAATGCAGCGGGGAACTTATATACTCTCAGATGAGAGACACCTGCACACTATGTGAAAGCCAGGGAGACCTTCACTTTGTCACTAGTAACCAAGGAATGAAAAGAATACCATTGTGGGGGAGGCTTGGGGGAGTGTGTTTATGTGATGGTGGTGGTGTTGCCATTGTTGTTACTTTCTGAGACTGGCCTTGAACTTTGAATTCTCCTCTCTTCATCTTAGAAGTGCTGGGATTGCAGGCATGAGCTACCACGCTGGTTTCTACAATACCTATTTTTAGGGTTGGTAGGTGAATTAGGTGAGATAGTGAATGAGTGGCAATCAACCATGATACACCAATAAGCTGTACTTTGTATGCCTGAATACAGAGACTACTAGAAGAGTCCGCCACGCTCAGTCAGGCTCTACTCAAAAATTCATTCTGATGGACATCTAACTCAAAGGTGTGCACCAGACACCCTGCATTATATATGTCACATGGTGTCCCAGTTCCTTCCTGCGGGATAGGCTTTTTCTCCAGTGGAGGCAGCCCTGGAAACAGGTGGGCAAATGAATGTAAGAGCAGAAAGGTGGAAGAAATATGTGGTGCACACGTTTGGAGACCATAAACGGAAGGCCCCGAAGGCTCCGTTTACATATATGCCAGGCCTGGGAAGAACAACTAGGATTCCTCCAGGCTCTGGCAAGCCAGGCCCTCAGGCCAGGTCCATGAATTTTCAGCTTTCCTGTGGGCTGGGGGAGTGGGGCAGCTGAGGCTGGGGCTGGCCTTCCAGGCACCGGGACTGCTCTCTAGGCAGCTGTCTCTGTCTGCCCAGGTCAGCCCCCAGGTCTGCTTCCCAGTAAGGTATCCAAGGCATGCTTTTCTCCTCTGAGAAGAGGAAGGGAGGAATGGGTAGGGTTGAGGGCGTCCCCCCACCCCCTGCATCTGGAGGCATAAAACTAGGGTGAGCTCAGAAAGCCCGGATGAGGAAGGCAGGGTGAGGGGCCAGGGCAGCCTGCCAGGGTGGGCTCCCCTTCTCAGCTGGGGTCTAATGGGAGCTGACAAGAGCAGCTGTGAGCCTTTGATCTGCCCTTCAGGTATGTGTCCGGGCTTGGGATAGGGAAGTTGGAATGAGAAATGCTTACGAGGGTGGAGATAAGAGAGGATCAGTCCAACCAGGCAGAAAGAGCCTGGGCCACCAGGCCAGGGCTTGGAAAAAGAAAAAAAACAGCTAAGCTAAAGACTGCACAGCTCCTTCCTTCCCTGTAAGGCAAGAGCAGCCCTCAGGACTCCTCCAGACCCCTCAGAGGAGGAGCCCACCCATAACCATATGGTCTTCATTTCAGGTCTACTCCACCCTGCCCACACCTGGACAGACAAGAGGTGGGCCGTGCTCCGGACTTGAGTCAGCCTCAGCAGGTGAATTAGGGTGGGGGCTTCCTGCAGTTGCCAGCCCTTAGATCAGAGCTCAGCTCCGGCCCAGTCAGGTTTCCAATTGGCAGCAGCCCAGGAGACACCTGCTTGGTGTGGCCCAGACAGATCGCCAAGCCTTCTAGTTCTAGATTCCCAGACCAGCAGGACTCCCTCTACAGTGTTCTACCAAGGGATCGAACAGTATTTCCAAGTATTACCAAGGCAATCTGGGACAAGCAGTTCACTATCTCTCCAGGAAAGTATTCTGACTAAGGACTAACTTATATGTCATACTATCCTCCTGGCTACCCCTGAGCACCACCCTGGGAACTGTTGCCCCCTCTGCCTCCATGACTCTCATTTGCACTGCCAGGTTGGAAAGTGCCCATCAACTGTCTTTTGTCTCTTAATTTTTTTTTTTTAAATTCTGTTTTGGTTTTGTTGAGACAAGACATCCTTATGTAGCCTTATGTTTGAGATCAAGTTAATCTCAAACTTGATATTTTCTTGCCTCAGCCTCCAAGGTACTGGGGTTACAGGTGTGGACCACCAAGTCTGCTTCATTTTTTGCCTCTTTAAGTGAAATTCGTAGACACTGACCCAAAGTAAATCAGGCAGCAAGCTGAGATCTGAAGAGCTAGCAACCCACATGCGCATCTAGGCTCTAAGTGCTTGAGCACACCAGGTACCATGGATACAACCCAAGGCTTCACAGACCTGAGCTACCACCCAGCCATCTTTCTCTTTTTACTTTTCTAAAATGTGCGTGCGTGCGTGCATGCGTGTGTGCATGCGTGTGTGCATGCGTGTGTGCATGCGTGTGTGCGTGCGTGTGTGTGTGTGTGTGTGTATGTGTGTGTGTGAAGTATATGTGTGCATGTCACAGTGGGGGCATTGAGGACAAATCTGTATTGTTGTTTCTCTCCTTCCAAATGTACATGGGTTCTGGAGATCCCACTCAGTTTGGAAGGCTTGCACAAAATGCACCTTTATTGCTGAGCCATCTTGCCAGTCCCCCTTCTTCTAAAATTTTGAGACAGGCTCTCATTAAGCTACCCAAGCTGGCCTTGAATTTACTCTGTAGCTCGGATCATAGGGAGTGGAGCTAAGAGTTAGGTAATAGAAATAGAAACCCAGAAAGAAGAGGGAGTTACCAGTAGCATGTACCCTCCCCCCCCCCTTATTCGGAGGCAAAGCCTTTCTTGGTAGCTCAGACTGGCCTTGAACACACAATCTTCCTGTCTCTGCCTTCCAAGTGCTAGGATCAACCACTCCCTCACCTGGCACATGGCTCTTTTGCAGCCCAATGGACTGCTGTTGTTCTCAGTCTGTCTCTTGAGTCTCTGTCATTTTAACATCAAATTAAAAGGCTGGCTGGAATCTCAAAAGTAGTATCCTCCTATATTACTGAATGTCCTGTCAGAGGACTTCTTGTTCCTCTCCCACTTTGTGGAGCTCAGCGCCTTTATTTTCTTAACCCATCCTACTTGTCAGAAAGAGAATCCCTATTCCTGTTCAGAACCCCCCCACACACACACACATTGTAACTTCTTTCTTCCAGCTAGTCTGTATTTGAAATGCTCCAAGCTTGGGGTGGGGGTGGCAATCAGAATGGAGGAGAGAGCACTTGATAAGATCCTAGGGCTTGGCTTTGCCTGCAGAGGCCCCATCCCTCCATCCAGGTTGGTTGGCCCTGGATAAAAATCACCCAGCTCAAAGATTTAGTAAGGTTTCTGCCCCGAGACAATCTTTTCTATTTCTAACGATGGAGATCCTACTTCCCACCCTTTCCCCCAGTTTCCTCTCTTCCAATATCAACAGCTCCGGTTCCTTCTGACCCTCCCAGGGTGGGAGCTGCTCTCTTCTTCAGGGCAGCTAACTCCCTCGGTGCAGGAGGAGCAGAAATCCAGCGTGACTCACTCTCAGAAATGTTTTCAGAAAGGCAGAACAGAGGCCAGTTTGTACTCTTTTCCTCTCTCTTCTTCCTTTTGACCTGGCACAGACTCCATGGCCCTTATTCCTAAAGTCTCAGGAAGCAGCCTAGAGCAGCCACATGAAACACCTTTGCCTTGTCCCTTGCCTTCCCGATTCTTGCCCTTCCAAAACCAAACTTTCCAAACTGCCCAAGGAGCTCTCCAGGAAGCAAGCCCGCCCACCCTCCCCCGTAGAGCCTGTTCATTCGATGCTGGTCTACCTTTCCCCTCAGAACCCTCTCAGTTTCTTCAGATGACAGCCTATCCATCTCTGACCATCATCATCAAGGATGGTTTGGGGAAAAGGGGATCTGCTTCCATTTAGGAATTAAGAGCAGCCAGCCCCCTGGAGCCACCACACACTCAGGTCGGGCTGACTTCAGCAGTGAACCACAAACCTGGGCTCATGCCTGAGGCCTAGCTCGGAACTTCAGGCCCCTGGGATCCTGGCAAGCTCTCCAGGAGATGACAGCAATCTGCAGGAGTTTGCAAGCCAGTGAGGCAGGCACTGGCTACCTCCCAACCCCGCCCTGCTTCTTTCCAGGCTGTGGAGAAGTTGGGAAGCTGCCCTTTATCCCTGGGGTGGGCACCTGCTTCCTCCCCACCTGAGCACCAGGGTTGCTGTTGAGTCAAAAAAGGGCTGGGGAAGTGCTAGGAACATCAGCTAAGCTTAGTCTAGAATAACTAGAGACTCCCATGCAAACTAGAACACAAAGAGGACAGGGCCTCTTTCCCAGTGGAGGGCCCAGTGATAAGGAGTCAGGGAGGGGAAGCTGAAGGCGGGCAATGGAGGCAGGGGGTGTGGGGAGAATGTGCTGTGTCAGCCTGCAGGCTCACAGGATCAGCACTGGCTAAGCCCTAAGCTAACAGCTCTTCCTTCCTCCCTCCCTCCCTCCCTCC
>NC_045030.1:99786457-99794812 GCF_008632895.1 Mastomys coucha
TTCTTTCTTTCCTTCCTTCTTTTTTCCCTTCTTCCTTCCCAGACTAGGTCTCCACCAGTCTTTTTGCCTTGGCTTTCTTTATGCCTGGCTCAGTTGCCTTTGGGTCTTTGAAACCCATCTGTCTCTCCCTGCCCTCTCTCTGTGTAACCATTCTCCTTTCTTCTTATCTACCAGTCCCCTTTGGTCTGCCTCTGCCAGCATTTCTTCTAGATCCCTATCTCTGTGTCCTTTATTGTCTCTCCCTCCCTTTGTGTCTCTAAGTGTCTGTCTTCCCCCTCTGTCTCTTTCTCCCTTGGTCTCTGGCCTGGCCTCTCACTGTCTCCCCTCTGTGTGGCTTTAAAGCTGCTAGCTGCTGAGGCACTGTGTGCTCCTAAGGAGGGGCCCAGGAGGAGAGAAGGGAAAGGAAGAGGAAGGAGAAGTTGGGGGGTGAGGGGAAGAGGGGAAGCCACCCTCTAAAGCCTCTCTGAGGACCCTCCCCGTCCCCTGTGATGGAGAGGCTCTGTGTGCTAGTATTCAAAGTGAAGCAAAGGAGGGAGGGCTTCATGGTGTTCAAACTCGACTTCCTGCCTGCTCTGTGGCTATGCTGCTGCCACACTTCCTACGCCTGAGCCTGCTACCGGCCGACAGCGCTCTTTCTGGGCAGAGTCTAAGCTTTCCTAGCAAGATGCCCATAAGAAAACCTGAGGGCCAGGGCTGGTGAATACCCAAGGCTTCACAGAGATAGCACCCTGAGCACTTCCCCCTCCCCAGCATGGGGACCTCCAGGGAGGCATGACCGAGATGGTGTCTGATAGGGTCACACAGAGGTTCAGCTGGAAGCACCCACGAAGCCCTATAATCCAAGCCTTTTTCATGGCATAGGTGTAGACATCATGGCCCAGAGAGGCATGAAGCCAGGACACACCAAGAGGTGAGCTCCAGGGAACAGAGACATTTAAAAAGTGGGAAATCCCCAGAGACTGGTTTTGTTTCTATATATAAAATGAGACTCCCATGCAAACGAGTCTGCCCGACTCCCAGGCCCATTCCTATTCTAACCATCTCATCACCGTCAGGAAGCCATCCACACCTCTGCCTCTCTGGACTTTGAGGAAAGCCTGGGCCAGGTCCTTGTACCTAGGCTCTTTTTCTCTCTGGAAATCCCTGCCCACAGGATCAGACTGTCTTCTATAGCATGTAGGAGTGGGGGTGGGGTGGGATGGGAGTGGTGCCTTCCAAACTAGCAGTGTAATTGAAAGAGGAGGGGTCCAGAGAAGAGCAGTGACCAAGAGAGAAGTAGAGCCAGTGCAAGAGGAGGAGAAAGAGGAGGAAGCCTGAACAGATGAGCTAAGCTGGGAGGGATCATGAATGGAATGACAAGGTCCACCCTGACATCTCCTGGTCTCCTAAGGAAAACCTAGAAGAACAAAGGGACTTTCAACTCAGGAGTCACTTATCAACTACTGACCGAAAGCCCTTGAAGAGCCTCAGTGGCCTTTGCCACTTTGCCCTGGGCCCAACGTGGGGAGACAGTAGCGTGTGGGCTCCCTTGAAGAATTCTCAAGAAAAGACCAGGCAAGCTTGGAGAAGTGGGGAGCCAGACTTGCTGTAGGGCTTTTAGAGGGAGAGAGAACAAACGATTAAAGGGGAGGAAGGATTGGCTGAGTGAGAAAGATTAAAGAAGCCAACAGACAGGGCTTGGCTCAGGGATGAGTCAGGCCAACAGCCTCCAGAGATAGCAATCTACAAATATCTTTGAGGTGTAAACAGCCAAGTAGGCTTCAAGGACTAACGAGGAAGAGGAGGAGCAGGAAGCCCAGGGTCAGGGGGAAAAAAAGATGGATGGGGGTGGGAAATGGAGAGCTTAGCCAGTCAGTGCAGAGACTCCTTCCTACCTTGGGAACTGGGCTGGAAAAGGCAGGCTAGCTACACCAGGAAGCAGGCCCTGGATCACTGCCTTGTCCGACTGCGGAGGGCCTCAGTGTGAGCTCCATATTGCTGGGGTGCTGGCCTCCTACCCCGACCCCTCCCAAGGAGCAGGCAAGCCACTGGCCATTTGCTGCCCTCCACCCAGTGGGGCCATGGGCCAACTTGGGTCTCTTCCATCTCTAATGGGATTGAGTCTGTAAACTTGCGCTGCTATTCCCAGGCCTGGGCCTGATTGTCCGGCCACACATACTGCCTCAAGGTTGTTTGGCAGCTTGAGGGTAGGAGCAGGAGCCCACCCTCCTAAGCAGGTCTCCTCCTGTCTCTCAGGAGCCTCAGGTGCTTAGATCAGAGGCAAGGCCACACAGGAATCCCACCCACAGAGGGCCAGAGGCCAAGGGCCAGTGCTGTGGCCTCATGCTCACTCTCTTCTATGCTCTGCCCAGGGTCTTGGCACAAAAGACCAGACACTGAGCTGTTATAGAAATAAAAGCTCAAAAAGAGAAACAATGTACCTGTGTTTGAGATGAATGTTGCCTGGAAAAAAAGAGAGAAAATGGATGAGGACACTCTCCCCTAAGGAAGCTAGGAACAGATCCCCTTTAGCACCGTCCTTCATTTATATAAACAAAACGTGCATGCATTGCATGCGCGTGCGCGCGCGCGCGCGCGCACACACACACACACACACACACACACACGGGGTGGGGGAGGGGAGCATGCACATCTACATATGTTGGCAGATCTCCTATGCTTCCCTGGGGCTAAACTAGGAATGTGTGAGCAGGGGCTCCCAGGAGTCCAGAGAGGCTATCATCTTTTCTTTTCTTTTCTCTTCTCTTCTTTTTTTTTCCTTTCTTCTCTTTTCTTTTTCTCTTCTCTTTTCATTTCTCTTCTCTTTTCTCTTTTGTCTTCTCTTTTCTCTTCTTTTCTTTTCTTTAGGATGGGAATGGGGGCATCTGAGACAGAGGTTCAGTATTTATTGCAGGATAGCCTAAAATTTGCAATCCTCCAGCCTCAAACTTTTGAGTGTTCTGATAATAGCTGTGACACCAGGCTAATCAGCTCTTTCTTGCACTGGTCATTTCCACGTGATAGCTAAGAGGTGCCTCACCATGGCTCCATAAAGGAAGAGCTCATCGGGTCTATTTCACACATGAGGTGTCTGAGGATGGCACTACTGAGAAAGAAGTCACTGCTGCCCACATAGATACAAACCTGAGAGAAGGGTTCCAATACTAGTGTGTCCACTTCCAAGGGCCAACTACCTCTGCAAGGTATCCCCATACAGAGTATCCCCTCCCTCCTCACTACAGTACCTCTGCAAGTTATCCATTTGTTGAATGGGAAAGGAAGGAAGGAAAGAAGGAAAGAGGAGAGGAGAGGCAAGGGGAGGGAAGGGAAACCTAACCAGGCTCCTGGCCGAGAAGGAGATAGTCCATGTACACCCCACCCAGAACACTATTCTTTATTTTCTGCCCTCTAGGAACTCCTTAGGAGTTTCCAAGTTAAGTGTTCCCATTTGTAGCCCGTGATCCCCATAACAGAGATGTTATGGTGTAGTCCAGATGGATGGTGGTAGCTGTGAGCTCCTAGGGAAGAAAGAGAAAGAAGGGAAAAGATACACCGTTAAAAGGATGACTCCTGTATGCAGAGCATCTAGGGGAAGTTCTGTGTGTCCAGCACGCGCGGTGGCTTCTATGTACACAGCATATCTCTACATTCAAAGGGTTTCCTGAAATACCCCTTGAATGCAGGAGAGATTACAATCCCACTTCCCCATTAAGAGAAATGAGGGTCAAAGGGCAGAAGTCCAACAACTAGACTTTATAGGACACTACTCTGAACCATTTTGTCTTTTTTGCATTACAACTCACGATAAAAACAATATGTGTGCTCATACATACATATGTGTGTATGTGTGCATAGTCCTGTTTATATCAAAACTCAGTGTATATGTATGGGAAAATATGTGTACATAAAGTGGAAAGAAAATTGTCTTGAAATCAAGAGTGTTGGCACATACATGCAATTCCAGGAGGGAACTGAGGCAGAGGACAGAAGTAAAAACCAACTTGGGTTACACAGCAAGACCCTGTCTCAAAAGGAAGATTCATCAAACTATGTATCCTTACTGCAGGAGGTCAGCCAGTAATGAAATCAAGAGACAGGATGGGTATGGTTGTTCATGCCCATAATCATACGACTCCAGGCAAAGACAAGAAGATTGCTGTAAATTCATGGACAGCTTGAGCTTCAGAGAGAAAAGAGACTGTCTCAAAGAAAATATAGAGATAGTGAGAGCACTGGAGCATCAAGAAAAGCCAAAGGAGAACCTGGCCGGCGGCTCAGGGATGGGAAAGAAAGCATGGTCCAAAGCTTCCCCCAAGGCCTTTGTCTCTGATACAGCTGTCTCTAAGGAAAGAGGCTACCAATATGCAAAAAGAGGCTAGTAAGTCAGGACCTGAGTGATGCTGGAGTCAATATGGGTTTAAGAAAGGCACAGATCTGAAGTACTAGCAGTTGGAAGGCTGAGGCAGGAGGATAGAGAGTTAGAGGCCAGCCTAGGTTACAGAGTGAGTTCTGGGATATTATGGGCTATATAGGAAAAACTTTGACTTAAAATAAAATAAAATGTGAGGGCTGACAAGATGGCTTGTAGATTTATTTATTTTATGTATATGAGTACACTGTGGCTGTCTTCAAACACATCAGAAGAGGACATTGGATCCCATTACAGATGGTTGTGAGGCATATGTGGTTGCTGGGATTTGAACTCAGGACCTCTAGAAGAGTAGTCAGTGCTCTTAACCGCTGAGCCATCTCTCCAGCCTCAAGTGGTGGATTCTTGTTTGGGCCAGCTAGTCCCCATTCACACTTGTGAATATGCTGACATTTATTTTGTGGCTATCTCTGGAGTTCAGCACAGCTTGTCACAAGGACTATCAGGGTGTCCTTGTGAGGAAGATGGAGACCTGGGAGCTGTCATTGCTTAGATATGGTGAGTTGCTGAGAAGTTCAAAGTAAAGAGACTTGACTGATGTCAACCAAGACAGAGTTATTTGGAAGCATCCAGAGAGCCCCAGGCCTCTGTACCATCCTGCACAGGAGGTTGTTGGTGATATGGAGGAGGCCACAGAAAGTCTAATCACCACCAAATCTCCAGAGACTCCATGCTCTGGACACAAAGGACAGCTAGTAGGTTGAAATTAAAAAAAAAAAAAAAGGAAAAAAGTCTCTATAGACTGGAACCAGGGAGCTCAAATCAGCCAGCCAGATCAAACTGAGTAGGAGCATATGTTAAACCTTGCTTGCAGATTCAAAACCCAGCTTCACAAATACAGGCTGTAGCGGCCTAACATTATGAGTATATGTGTCAAAAAAGACCAAGGGCTTTGGGTTGACCACAGACTTCTCAGAAGCCAGCAGTGTGACGTGGTAGCTAAGAAAACTAATGAAATCCTGGGCTGTCTGCATAAAAATCCTGTCCCCAGATGCGAGGAGGTAATAGCTTACTGTACTCCACCCGTCCAGAACATCTGCAATAAAGGGCCCCAGTACAGGCCTACATTTGCCAAGGCACATTGATGAACAGCCAAGAAGTCCCCTGGGTTAAGGAAGTACTGTTTGCGAGAAATAGGAGGACAAATGAGGGACACTTCCCTCTTCCAAAAAGACTCATGAGCCTTGGCCCAAAAGAGCAGCATTCTGCAGCGGTACAATCGTACTGAGTGTTCCTCATGTGCCAGGTATGGAAGGAAGGAGCATTACCCATGCAACCCCCTCCCCCCAAGAGCCCGGAGGGAAGGGGGTGCCCACTCTCATTTGACTAAGGAGGTAACTTGCCTGAAATCACACACCTAAGAAGTGGCAGAGCTCATCCATAGCACAGCTTTGCTTGGTGCCAAAAACTGTACTTTTGGCCTAATAGCTGAAGGCCAGCACAGGGCGTGGGGGAACAAGGGTGGTTTGTATGGTCTGAGGAGGCATAGCAGGGATCTGTGGGTGGAGACCCCTGGCAAGTATGATTTCAGCTCCATACATATGTGCTGTTGGTGGGTTTTTGCTTTATTTTGTTGTTTCACTTTAACTTTTTTACTAGAGAATTCGTTTCATGACACCCCACCCCCAGCCACACTTGACCCAGCTTCAATGAGTACCAAATCATGGCCAATGGTATTTCATCTTCTGCCCACTTTTGAAACAGGAATCTTCTCAGTAAGGTAGGGATTTAACAGTCAGCCTTGGCCTGAGCTAGAGCTGGCATCCAGCAGAGACAGGAAGGGAGCTCTTTGTACCAGAGGGCTAGAAGTATCCCTGAGGCCCCTTTCCATTCATAGAAACAGTGAATGGCCATGCCTTAGTGCATAACTGAATCGATGGGGTGCAGGCCAAAGAGGAGAGGCCAGAGCTGCTATCTGGGAAGAGAAGAGTACTAAAATGTGCCTTCAGGTTGCAAAACCTTCTGGGGGAGGGGGACAAGCTGGAGTCCATATGCTCTTTAGACTAAAACTGACCTGCCCTATCCCAATACTCAGAGAATGTGTTCTCAGACAACAAAAGATGTATATTTCTCTACCCCCCCCTCTCACACACACACACACACTCACAATCACATACTCACACACCCTATTAGTCTTTTCGAGACAGAAGGGCATGTCCTAGGCCGCCTCTCACACCTTGCCCTGGAGCCTGGCATGACTCACCTCCTCTCTATGGACATGTGGGCACAAGTCTTCCTGGGAGCCATGAGAGCAAGAAAACTTCAAGGCTTCATGGATGGCCACCCCCAGGCTCGAGCTATAGCTCTTTGCCCTGCCTACTCTCTTCATTTCCTTCACATGTGTGCCTCCTTTAGCGGCCCCTCTCCTGGCCTTTAGTGGGATGGCTAGCTTTGGTAGAGACAGCTAGCCGAAGAGGTGTCATGGGTGCAGTTCCCATACCAACCAAGAAAGAAAACTTGAACCATGTCAGGCCCAGGGCATCCTTGGCGTTGGCAGAGCTGTGGCCCTACCTAACCTGAATAGAAAGGTTCCTACACATGACAATACAGGTACACAGACTGTTTGGGGTTGGGTACCAGTACACACATCTATGTTAGTGTATCAGCCTTTGACTAGAAATAAGGGATAAATATACCGACTCTCCTCAGATGGAGAACAAGGGTAATATTGGCTTTAAATTTTTTGCTTTTATATCATCATCATCATCATCATCATCATCATTTGTTTGTTTGCTTGCTTGCTTTTCAAGATAGGGTTTCTCTGTGTAGCACTGGTTGTCCTGAAACTCACTCTGTAGACCAGCCTGACTTCGAGATCTATCTGTGTCTGCCTCCCAAGTAGTGGGATTTTAAGGTATGTGCCACCACACCTGGTTTTGTATGTTATATTCTTTTTAGTTAAGACAAGATCTTCAAAAAGCTGGCCTCAAATCCATGACTCTCCTGCCCCTGCCTTCTGACTGTTGAGATTACAGGTGTACACCAACACACCTGGCAAAGCTAAATTGAACTCTTTCCCTTCCTTCCCCATCTCCCCCATCCCACCCCACCCCATCCCTGCTGCAGAGATTTAACCCACGGCTTGGCCACTCAGCTACACCTTTAGCCCTTTACACCTCTAAGTCAAACCATTCCAGAGAAGGTGGGGGGGGATGGTAATGGGTAGAAATTGTGTAGCTGTCAATATTGATGGCTGTTAGTGATCATGGTAGGATGAATGTGTAAACTGTTGCTGGTAAAAATGGTGATGGTGGCTTTTGTTAAGTTGTTGGTGATGACACTGAGTGTAGTCACTTCCTGAAATTGACTCTACTACTCCAATGTTCTTTACCTAGAAAATGGTCAAATAATCTCTAGTTTTCAGAGCATTCTACAATGTCCCTGCAACCATCTCCAGTGGGCATTTCAAGACTGTTGGTGGTTCCTCTTCCTCACTTTGAACATTGCTCAGTGATGACAGTCTCCCCAACATCTTACCCACTGTGTGCACCAAAACATCCTTAAGTGGGAGGCTAGGCAGTCAGAGCCATTTTACTGGGTAATCTCCAGTAGGGAGATCCTGAGACTATCAAAGGCTATTAGTCTCAGCAGCCATGATAGGAAGCCCGCTCTTCCCCATAGTCTTGGACAGTTGTGGCAGGGTTGGCCAGGGAAAGAACACTATGTGTATCTGCCTTCTTTAATAAAGCTCTCCATATGCACTCAGAGGTTCTGCTGCCTGGAGACAACTCCTGCACTATTGTTGAGAACACGTGTGTAATTTACCTTGGAACATATCTCTGTGCGCGCACATTCATGTGTGTGTGTGTGTGCGTGTATGTATGTGTATGTGTGTGTGTGGTGTGTGGGGTGTGTATGTGTGTGCGTGTGGGGTGTGTATGGTGTGTGTGTGGGTGTGTATGTGTATATGTGTGTGTGTGTGTGGTGTGTGTGGGGTGTGTGTGTGT
>NC_045030.1:99795627-99799366 GCF_008632895.1 Mastomys coucha
TGTGTATGTGTGTATGTGGTGTGTGTGTGTGTGTGTGTGTGTGTGTGTGTGTGTGTGTGTGTATCTGGCTGTGTGCTGTCTCCACAACAATGCAGCAAGCCTCCCTAAAGAGGAAGCTTTTATTCAATCCATTCCTCCCAGGCACAGGGCTGGGCACCTGGCATGCTTCAGGCCAATCTGGTTTTTGCTCCTGGTGTTAGGCACTGTTCAGGGCTATTCTGAAAGGGTAAAGATTCCACATGCCTACTATCCTCCTGGTCCCTGAGCCTTGGGGTCTGTCTTCCTGGGTTTCTTGCTCTAGGAGAGTCTGCACTGACCTGTGGGCTGAGGTCTCTGGGTCTCGGGCGTACGCCTGTGCACACTCTCTGTTAAGTGGCCATCTTGCAGGGAAATGAGGGTGGGACCGGCGCAAACACTGCAGCTGAATAGGATCTTTGTGGCCTAATGATTTTGGAAAACGATTTGCACGGCAAGCTTATTATTCAGAGGATGGGAACCAGCTGTTCTTCCTTTTCTGACAGTGGGATGGGAAGGAGTGGACAGGAAAATGGGAGCTGCAGAGGAGAGAAGCAGTTCTCTGGCTTAGAGAAGCCAGTGTTTCAGGCACCTGCAACCTTAAGCTTAAGATGCAGCATCCTCTCGTGGGAACTCTTAGAACAGGTCACCTTCTACTCTAGTTCACCCTGGCTAAAGGCTTCTTCTCTTGAGACTCAAGAGAATACATTCTCAGGGAACAAAATATCCCCAAGCTAAACAACACAGGGCAAGACCCGAACAGAAGACAGAAGGATGTAAAAGAGCCTTATGAAGTTCTGGGACAGAGACTTGGGACTATATGGGTAGGGCCACAGAAAGAATTATTCCTCAGTCCTTTCTGCGCTCTCGCTGGACCAGTGAGCAGGGATGGCCTCAGAATGCAGAATGACGACACCGGCAAGTTTGTGGGCCTGTACGTGCCGTGGAAATGCTCTGCAAGCAAGTGCATCATTGCTGCCAAGGGCCACGTGTCCATCCAGATGAATGTGGCTACGGTTGACAGGAACACAGGCCGGTTTAATGGCCAGTTTAAAACCTACAGCATCTGCAGGGCCATTCACAGGATGGGTGAGTCAGATGACTCTATTCTCCGACTGGCTAAGGCCAATGGAATTGTCTCAAAGAACTTTTGAGCAGAAGAAATCAAGAATAATTTGTTACAAATAAAAGCTGTACCTGTGACATCTAAAAAAAAAAAAGAATTATTCCTCACCGAAGGCCAAATATAGAACGGAACATATGGAAGTTACTTGTGAATCTATTAATCTTACTCACTGTAGCAAAGGCAGCTACTGAGCCCATTTTATTGGTAAGAAACCTGAGGCTCATTTGGAAAGGTGAAGTGACTTATCCAGGATCACACACCCAAAACAGCAGGCCAGGGTTTGAATAACTCTTCTTTCCAATACTCTACAGATGTTAGTGTCCAAGCACACTAGAAGAGAAAGAAACGGGAAGAGAATGACATGACATAGGCTAACCTGACCGCAATAATAGCCAATGGAGAAGTTCTAATGCTCAACGGCACGGTTTGAGCACCAGAGTCGGCTGAGGTTAGTTTCAAGGCTAACCCCAGTCTTTCTGACTCCGAAGAGAATGGTGTTAGGGCTATACTCTTAGGTGTCATCGAGAATGGGTCTGATTTCATTCCAAGTGCAGCTCCACCTGGATATCTCTGTCAGTGCCAAGGTCTGATTTCCCGAGAGACAAGGAGGCTGGTCTCCACCCTCACAGAGTGACTGATAGGTTGAACAAAGCGAATAGATGTACTGGTACCCTCAGATGGGACTGTGCACTTGGGTGTTCAGTGTTAGAATCTACATAAGCCAATGAAGGTCAATGTAGTGAGTAGACTCGTCTTTGGGAGAGTGGGAGTGGGGTGGGGTTGCAGTCTCTAGTCTGCAGAAAGATTTTACTTTCTTCCCCAAACTGCAAGCAGTGGGCTAGGCTCTCTACTCCTCAGCCCTATCATTTGCTCTTCCCCTGGCCACCTGGGAAGGGGAGTTTGTTCCCAGCATCCCTTCCTCCTGCTGCCCCTGCAATAGCACCATGCCCTTTTGTGTTTTAAGGACTTTAAGGTTGCTCTGGACAGAAAAACAAGTGGCAAGTGGGGGGAGGGCAAGCCTCAAAGGGTCAAGAGAGTAGGGTCCCAGTTGCCCTTGGTAGTCATTGAAATGGAAATAGGGCTGAGACAGCCATTCTCATAGGCCCTTCCCAAATTCCTTTTCTTCTATGGTTTCATGGACACCGCTTGTAACTTCATTCTCTCTTTTATGCCTGTTCTTGTGACTCCTGTATTCCGCAGCAAGACACCCTCATGATCAGCTCCCACCCCCACCCTACATCCACACCAATAGGCTCTAGGGGAGCGGAGACCCTCTTAGGGCAAAATAATAGGCATCATGATTAACATCATTCAACTGGGCCCAGACTCAAGTGGGTCATTTACATGAACCCTGGTTTGCTAGTGCAGGGCAGGAGCTTAGTAATCAACAAGGTTATCCCTTCCCTCTATGTCTAGTCTTTAGGAGAACAAAGAAGGAAACTGAGGCCCAGAGAAGGGAAAGGGTGTTCCCTCAAGCTTATCCAGCAAGCACAAAGCTATGCCAGAACCAAAGAGGCCAGGGCTCCTGGAGGTATGGAGGGCTCTGGCTAACTTTGCTATTTTATTGTCAACTCTGAGGACCAAAGATTTGAGTGGCTGGGGATGAGCTATAGAAGGACATCAGAGTCAACTCATGACTTTTTTACATAGGGACTATCCAAAGAGACTTGTCCCTAGGTAAAGAGCAGCTCAAGAAACTCCCATCTACTGCTGCAAGACTGGTCCTCATGATAATCCTGCCTGGGAAGAAGGGGGTGGCAGTAAAAGATGAGGAGAGCAAATGTCACAACTGTAAAGGGACATGATAAAGGTCACATCCCTAGAAAACAGTGTTCTAGAATAAGAGCCTTATCCTGTGATGCTTCCTGCTGCCACAGAGGACCCCTCAGAGCTGTTGCAGCCATGCCTAAGTCCAGCCTGGGTCCTTTTCCCCACGCTCCCTCAACCCACCTCCAGTTTACCTGACTGGCCTGGATCACAGTGGCCCATAAGGGATCCTCAGGACAGTGTTCCACAGAACACACAGGCTCTGACTTTGTCACCTCTGAGGATTCCGAGGACTTGAGAGGCAGCTCTCAGTAGATAGCAGGACAAGCAGATAGTGGTGATGGTGTGTACAAGATTTGTTTAGATATGGTTGTGAGTGGGAATGCATGATGGCTGAGTTGAGTATCCAAGTCAATTTTCTACTGTGCTTTATAAAAGATGACTGGTCGAGATAGATGCCTGAACATATATGACTATATATACATGTCTGTCCACAGGTGGCACTGTGTGTATGGATGTACATTTCCTTTTGTAAATATGTCTGTGTCTAGGTTCATGTATAACTCTGTGTATGCATGCCTTTAACCATCTGAGTTCATCTATCCGGTGTCTGGGTATGGCTGAGTGTGGTACAAAGGGCTGTGCTGATATCTGTGCCTCTGCAAATTATGTAGGTGCCCAGGAGTATACAGGTGGCTGTGTGGCAAGGCCACAGTGGTGGCAGTCTTTTTCTGCCTGTGTATGTGTGTGTTTGTGTGTGTGTGTATATGTGTGTGTATATGTATGTGTATGTATATATGTGTGTGTGTGTATATATATATATATGTATAT
>NC_045030.1:99800255-99804068 GCF_008632895.1 Mastomys coucha
CCAGTCCCCTCCTCCTGCTAGGGGAGGGCTATTCACCTGGCTGCCCCTCCTACCAGGCGCCAGACTTCCTCCTCTCCTGCCCACACCTAAGAAGGCTGGAGAGTGTGTTGGTTAGGACACCAACAGCTCCCAGTCTAGCCTCTCTCTGTCTCTCTGTCTCTCTGTCTCTCTCTCTGTCTTTCTCTCTCTGTCTCTCTCTCTCTGTCTGTCTCTGTCTCTCTGTCTCTGTCTCTCTCTGTGTCTCTGTCTCTGTCTCTGTCTCTCTCTCTTTCTCTCTCTCTGTCTCTCTCTGGGCCTTTCTTCTTTCTAGTCAGTGCTACCTCTCCTGGGGTGCAAACTGGTGACTTCCCTCAAGTTCTTACACAGATGGGCTGGAATGGATGTAGGCATGTGAAGGTCTAGAAGTCCTTCAAATCAGACTGCATCTGGCTCTACCAGAACCCAAGGGATAGGTTCTACCCTAACCCCTAACGCAGCTCCTGCCCACCAGCACAGGAGACCCCTGAAAACACCTAGAGACAAAGCAGTGTGCAGGGGAGTGGTGTCCTGGGGCACTCCTTTGTTGGATTCCTACCTCTCCTTCACCTTCACTGTAACTGTGTAACTTTGGGCAAATAGCTTCCTCATTCTAAACCTCAGTTTCCCTGTGTGGAAGATGATGTTGACTTTCTTCTTTGATGTGAAGATGGGAATCCCACAACATGATGATGCACAGAGCAGTAGATACACAGTGCATGTTCCAGAATGTGCTAGGGGCTGGGGGACACAGAACAGCAGGTCTGTTTCGCTGCACTCAGTGAGCCTCTTGTCTTACAGAGGACACAGAGCGTGGGGAATCGTTAAATGTAATGGTAGGCAGGAAAGCTGTGAGGTTTGCCCTTAGAAACAGAGGGTACTGGGGACCCTCAGAAAAAAACAAGGGCAGGAAGATAGGTTACTGAAGGAGGTTGCTTCCTTTGGCATCAAACTTACCATGCAATCCCCAGCTACACCTCCCTGGGTTCCCTGCATTCTTAACACCTAAACATGAGCATCTTTGTGTAGGACAGCTATACAGGCAACTGTGGTACACCCAGCTAATTTTGGTGTATTTGTTCATGTGCGTGTCTATATGTACACATGTACAGATGAGCATTCTCATCCTCTCTCTCTCCTTCCCTCCTTCCCTCCCTCCCTGTGTGCGTGAGAGTGAGACAGACAGACACACAGACTGATAAAAAGTTGGTACCAAGGAGCAAGGTGCCTACCTCCTCTCTCCATTTTCCCAAAGCCAGTAACAGTCCCTTCTCACAAAGCCCCCTCAGGCCTCTTTTCCTGAAGCAGCTCCCCAGACACCAACAATTCCATCCACCCAGCATTTGGACACACAGTTCCCAGGTCACGTGCCCCTCTTCTTTCTCATATGAATTCTGACATGCAGATCCTGTTTTAAAATGAGGACTCTGAGGCAGAGTTTTATACTTGTGCTTGAAGGTAAGCTCTTCCACATCTAGTTCATTTTAGTTTGGATTAGCTTTGGAGTTCCCACTAGCTGTCACTCTGGTTCCAGATCCATGCCTTTTTCTCTAGACAATGGTTTCTTCACCCCCCCCCCAATACCATGGAGCTAAGAGAAACACAGCCTTCTGGGCGGGCAGGCGGGCAGGCCAGGCAGGCAGTAGGGCTGTGAGGGTTAATTAACTGTTTCCCAAAAAGCTTTGAAGATGAAGGCTCCTCCAGGAGTGTGGGGGGCAGGCTGGCAGGCAGGCAGAGCTGCCAATGAGTTGGGGCGCCAAGTTGCTATTAAGGAAAATCCCCAGCTTCTGGCCTCACTCCACCCATGTCCAAAAGGTGCTGCCAGTGGACTTCTCAAGCTTTGGGGATTCTATTATCTGTGCCTAGATGTGCTTTCTGGGAGAGGGAAGCTGCTACCCTGGTCTCTGCCAGGCAAATGAGGGTAGGAAAGAGGGACCCCAGACTCGAGGCAATACAGGTTCCAGAACCCTATGGAAGTGTTAGCCAAATATCCTGTTCAGGAGCCTGTCCGGCTGGATGTGGAGGGTGAGGCTGCAGGATATGTTGGCTCAGCTATGCCAGGACTCACCCCTCTGTGGTGGGCCCCACCAGGAAGGCAGCTCTGGTCTTAAAACCTTGGAAAGCTAGTGCTGGGATCTGCAATGGCTTTCTCTACCTGTAAGCCAGAACCTACCCTCCAGGAACTGATCAACCAGGTAGAGGGACAGAGTGGGAAGATACCATGTCAACGTTTAGCTCAGCAGTCTCTCTCTAACAATGAAATGCTTCTTCACGTGCTGTAGTTGTACACAGCCGAACCAGCCTTTGGGAGAGGACCGACTCTCAACATGACTCAGAACAGTAGAATACAATATGGCCATTCAAAAAGAGCAAGGTAGCCACATGTGCAATGTGGAAGGATGTTCCACATTCGTTGTTATGTTCACATGGTCAGGAAAGCATGATTATGCATGGAGTAAGGTCCCATTCATGAAAATAAAATCATTGTGTGTGTGTGCGTGTGTGTGTGTGTGTGTGTGTGTGTGTGTGTGTGGTTGTGTTGTGTTTGTTGCAGATGTAGGCTCCTGTCAGCCCTGGCCTGATCTGCAGGTCTGGTCTGTGCTCTGCATGGAAGAACTATGGACAAGAGGTAAAAATGAGTGCCCAGTGGGGCCAGGCCCTTGCTAGGGCTAATCACTTGTTTGCTGAGGGTAGCTTTCAGGTAATTGGTGCCTCCAGAACTCATCCTGTTCCCATCTCTACCTCCACACCAGACAGCTTTTTCTCATGCCCATCAATTCAGGGTCTCTTCTGCACTGAAAGCTTTAGCGGGACAGGTCAGGAGCTAACGGTAAGTACATGTATTTGCATGTACATGGTGAGTGTGTGCATGTGCATTCTATGCACACATGTGAATCCTTAAGAGGGAAGAGGGGAGCCACAGGGCAAACCTCCTGCCTCCACAGTCTGATGGGATTTGATGTAGGGTTTCAACCACACACATAAAAACCTAACTTTAGCTAACTTGAGCTACCTAGGAATTTGTCCCATAGCTCATGGAGTGGTTCTCATAGAACTTGTGGCTAAAACAAAACCAGACTTGAAAGTGAGTAGAAACCAGAGGATGAAAAAGACCGAGAAACAGAAAAGACAAGCGCAATGCCTATCTTGTAACAGACACAGCCTGGTCAGGACACCATCGCTGTCATGCATGCCACAGTGCCTAATACCTAACCACTCATCGGGTAATGGTTGAACGGGGCCTGATAGGAAACACGGGTGCAAGTTCAGTGCAGCTCCCACCTTCAAGAGCTCTTACAAGGCATGGCCTTTGTTTGCCTCCACTTCAGCCCCAAGCCACAGGTATGAGCACCTCCACATGCAGATTGGAATCTGGAGGCTTGCCTGTCACTTCCCAGGTGGCAGGAGGGATCTAAATTAGCCTCTGCCCTCCTTCTTCACCCACCTGCTGTGTGAGAAAAGTCGACTCACTGCTGCTCTGGGAGCCGGCCACTCTGGGTCACAACAGCATTTTGGCGGGGGGCGGGGGGGAGAGGGAAGGCTGGGGGGGTGGTCTTCTCTCTCCCAGCTAGAGAACTCAACCCTCAGCAATCCCTGGGCTCAATTTAGAAAGGGTGCGTGTGGCCTTTGGGCCAGCTGGCCTGTGGCAAAGGCAGGGTGAGCTGTGGCCACATTCCCTAGACGCTTTCATGCCAGCTCCCTGTGAAGCTGGCGCAGATCCCTTGGCTGCAGCCTGCAGAAAAAGAACAGGGGCTCACACACACATGCTTTTTTTTCTGTGCCATCCTAACCCCCTTC
>NC_045030.1:99804411-99820702 GCF_008632895.1 Mastomys coucha
AAAAAACCTGTACCCTGGAGAAAAGTTCTTTCCCATTGTCAGTGGGAATGCCAGGCAGTGCCAGGCAGTGCCAGGAAGGACGAAGTGGTGCAGGGAACAGGGAAGACAGACCTGTCGAGGACAAGCCCCAACCTTGCTTCTCCTCACTGTGTGACCTCTTTTCCATTACAGCCTCTACAGCCCAGGTTTGCTAGAGGCTCAAATGAGTCAAGGGATGGAAACAAATTTTGGAATACTATGAATTTACTGGGTGCTCACTGTGCTGGGTAAACCCTCTATAGAATTAACTCAAGTCTCAGGACAACCCTGGGACCTGGTGGCCTATTGTTTTCGCACTTTCAAAATGGGATGTGGGGGAAGACCTGGGGCCCAGAGTTAATAAGTGACAAAACTGGCTTTAAACCCAGGCTGCCTGGCTCCAAAACCTTTCCCCTTAACCACTGTGCTGCAGTATAAAAGACTGCACATGCCGTAGTATTATTTTTTAATAACTGCTTCTCACTAAGGCTGGTTGTGGTTGGAACTCTTCAGAGGGAACTTGAAGGTAGAGCAAATGAAGATGGGGAAGAGAGAAAGGCAAATGTCTGTCTTTTTTATTTCCCCCAAGGGTTTGCAGAGGTCAGCTTGAAAAGCCCCTTCCCTATCCACTACTTTGGTCTTGGGGGCACATGGTGGCTGCGACAGTTCTGGCTGGAGTGGGGGTGGAGGGCAGGTTGGTGGGGCAGAAGCAGAGAGAGAGAAAGAAAGAGAGAGTAAGCCACTAATCAGAAGCAGCGGGCCTGCCCGGGCTGCACCCGACAGTTTGGCTGGCTCTTTTGCAGCCGCGCCGCCGAGTGCCTGCTGAAAGGCCCCTGCTCCACCCTGGAGCTACCGGCGGCTGAGCGGGTTGCTCGATGATGGAGGGCCCACGAAGCCCCTCCCCCGGGGCCTGCTGCCACTCCGCTTTGATAGCCAGTCCGGGCAGCAAGTCCGCAGTCCAGCAGCTCCTCCGGCATTGAATACATTCTTCTCAGCCAAGAAGGAACGCGGAGAGCTAAGGGGATCCAGATGTGGGACTCTGCTGGGCTTGAACCCCAAATGCCCCAAATACCAACCAGGCTACGAGGAAACCTGGGGACATACAGGACCTTTCCTGAGGGCCTGGACCCTAGTGTCAACCCTGATAATTCTAGGGTGGGTGGCGGGGCAAGAGCACAGTGGGGCCTCTTGAGCCCATGCTTCTTCTGATGCTGACTGCTGGGGCTACCAGCCACTTGCTGCGTAGTAGAGTTGATTAGTGAGTAGTTGTGAAACTCGTGGAGAGGTTGTTGCGTATGTTCAGAGTCATATAAGCCTTATGCTCTCCTGAGAATCCACTGCTCTGCCGAGACAGGGTTTTGTCAGCCTCAAGGCCAAGTGTCACAAGACATGAATGTCAACTCCAACTCCATGTCTTATGGCATGACCTTGAGCAAGTCATTCCAGTTCTCTGGGCCTCCTTGTCACAATCCCTCCAATGGAAGTATGTGTGGGGATCCTGCCTTTCGAGGAAACTCAGGGTTTGGAGTTGGAACACGGTGTGTGGAAGCATAAGAGAAAAGGAAGCCAAGTAGCTGGAGTCCTTAGGTCAGTATCATGCTTCCCACTTGGAGGTCTGTGCTACCTCCTTCTCCCATAGGGCCAAGCCCTGGCTGAAACAGTCCCTGCTGTTGAAACTGGAGCCTGAAAAGAAAATGGAGTCAGGTAAGTCTGGGTGCATCCCCGAAAGTGTGCTTTTAAGAGCAGGCATCACACAACCCATGAGACTGTGTTCTTTAGTAGGCTGTGATCCCAGACCAATGGACATCACATGCTTATGTGGTAGCACAGGGCACAGGATAAACGATTCATAACATAATATGATAAACTTAAAAAAAAAAAAAAGAAAGAAAGAAAAGCCTCCCTATCCCCACAGCTCTTTTCCAGCCTCCAACCAGCCCGGAGAGCCTGAAATTACGCCATTAGCACTTTACAGTAAGTTATTATTTGCCATTGACACCACAGTGTGAATTAGCTGATTAGCTTGCTGGAGGACTGCAAGTTATGGGAGGGGATTCATTTCCTCTGCAGCCTGGCAGAGAAGATCTGGGCCTGAGTCAGGCGCAGAAGAACAGAGCCAGGGCCCCAGAACTGAGAAGCTGATGGGTCAAAGGCACCACATCTTCTACAGCATCACAATGAGAATCAGAAGGCCCAGGTTCGAGTTCTCATTACCACTAATCAAGCTGTGTGTAGGTCATACAATTCTGTGCCTTGGTGTCCTCCTGTATACAAGAGGTGGGGCCTGTCCTGGATGAGGACAAGAAAAGTAGATCGATCTCTTAAGTGCTGTCATGTGGAGAACAGTCAAAGACTTATTTCCCAGTGATCCTCTGAACTAGGCTCAGCCAGGGGTCCTCCCATGGTCCCAGGGGAAAGAGCTTAGAAAAAAGAAACGCTGAAACTTTGGAGTGAGGAGTAGGTAGTCACTTTGTGGAGTACCTAATTCTTGGTCTACACAGTCTCAGAAAGGTAGATAAAGGAAAAGAGGGAAGGAGAGAGGGAGTGAGAGGGCTAACTTGAGCCTATCCCCCTCACTGCATTCCCTTTTAAAATAAAACCCATTTATATATAAATGTTGGCCTGATGCCCAGTCTCTGTAGAAAAGCTTTTCTGTATTAAACGCTACAATGAATTAAATTAACCATAATGATTTCTTTGTGAATGGAAACCTCTCTCTCTCTCTCTCTCTCTCTCTCTCTCTCTCTCTCTCTCTCTCTCTCTCTCTCTCTCTCTCTCTCTCTCTCTCCCTCTCTCCTTTCTCTTCCCCTTACCCCATTTTTCTTTGTGACATGGTTTTGATCAGGTTTTCCCTCCCTCCTCAACTGTAACATGCCCCAAGTCCTCATCTCATCTCCCATCCCCCAACACTCCACATGATTGGCCTCCCAGTAAGTGACCAGTTCTGTGAGCCTTTCCCAAGGTTAAATAGATGCCTTGTAGTGTCCAAGGTAGAGCAGAAGTTACCCAGCCGAGGGAGGGTCATGTGCGCTATGGAGCCAAAGGCATGTTCTGGGAAAACTTGTGCCCACTGTAGTTTCCTACCTGTGCAGGGAGTCTCTGGCCATTACTCCTCTAGGGCTGTAAAACCGATCAGGTTGTATTGAGTTTAACACTTTGCAAGAAGAAACTGGAAAGCTGCTGTTCCTGTGGGAAGGTATGTACCTGACTGCACACAAGGGAGGAAGGTATATTAGGGATCTTCATGGAGGAGGCCTGATTGAGGCCATATCTGCTTTCCACAGGGAAAAGCATGGCTATCAGGACTTTTGTCCATGATTCTTTGGTGCCCTTTTCTACCTGCATGTGTGAAGACACTTGAATGTTGATCATTGGAGCCTTCCTGAGCCCACACTTGAACGTACAGAAAGAAGTCAGGCCTGAGTTCTGCCTACCAGGCACTTCCTGGGAGATGCTAAGCAAGTAGTGGTTAGAAGCTGGGCAAGGACTGCCAGCTGGTGGAGCCTAATGATGGTAGCTTTGAATCTGGGACCAGAGCAAGGGTCCTAAATAACAGCAATTTTTCCCATGGGCATAGACCTTGATATGTTCAAGGCCCTTTTATAGGCATGCTGCCATTTCTCCCACACATCAAGCCTATAAAGCACTGGTTATTATACCCAGTTTACAGAAGTGAAGACAGTTTCAAACCTCTGGTACCAGTTAATAGCTCAGCTTTGCCCAACCCAATTCAAATTCCATCTCTGCCAGGTAAGCCACAAGCAACTGTTGATTCCTGCCCTCCAGCTGCAGTTCCCATACTTCCCTGTTTTTCTACTCCCACCCCCAAGGATGTCTTTCCCATACCTCTACAGTCCCATCTGTGCCAGAACGGGTGCCCAGAGCCCAATCCCTTTTCTCAAAAACACTGAGTCACTCTATGTGCCACGAGAGCTCTTCTCCTGGTGCTTCCTTAGCCTCCTCCCCACTCCCAAAGCCTGTTACCATCTCTTACACACTGCTTCCTTTCCCCTCCCCCTTCCTACTGCTACTTCAACCAGTCTTCCAGGATGACACTGGGACTTCCCCCAGATGGTGATGCTGTGGGAGAGTGGAGCTGCTCTCCAGCTTATCTGTCCCTCCTTCGAGTCTCTCCACACACAAGCAGCCATGCAGTCCTTGGGGAAAGATGAGAGACAGTCCACTGTAAAATGCAGAGTCAACTCGAGTATTTGTGCTCTTTCTTCTGCCAAGCACTGTAGTGATAGATGAACATTTTATGGTAGCTCTAGGATTCATCAGCTTGGAGAGGCTGAGATCAAAGCCAGGGACTGCCCACAGCAAGTACACATGTGAAAGAGGAAGAGAGAATGGGCTATAGTTTGGTTAGAGACGTGAAATGGATGACTAGCAGGACTATGAAACCTTTGTGACCAAAGTCCAAAAGCCTATGGAAAATCAGGCCCTTGCAGCCACAGAACTCAGCAGGCAAGCCTCAAAGAATGAGCTCAACAAAGGCAGATTTCTCCTGAAGGCCTGGCATCCCCTAGAAGCTTTGTGGAGGGGGAGACACAGCCTCCTGGGAAAGGGAAAGCATCTTGAGTCACATAAGATGCAAAGGGCAAGAACGTGGGACAAAGGCCCACCCCTACCCTTGTCCTTTCCCCTGATTGTCCTTCAGCTAGTGGGTACTGGCTTGGTCCTGAGGCTGGGAGAATTGTACCTGTCTTTTATGAATGGATTGCCACTCAATTCTTGTTGCAGGGCAGGGGGTGAGGGGTGGGGTTCGGGGCTGAGACTTAAGACTGTACCTCTCTAGCCTTTATTCCTGTGGATGCTCGTTCATGGATGGCAATGGTGGTGGGGTCACACAGGAAAGAGACCATGCAACAAGGCTGGCCCCAGAAGAGTTTGGCAGAGTGCCAGCAGGCCTGCCCTGGCACAGAGATGTGAACGCATGGCCGTTGCAACTGGCCTAATTGCTATCTCATCAGCTCTCTCAGGGGCTTAGTCCAGAGCCAAGGAAGGGAGGTTTCTGCTGGAAGACATGAGGGAGCCAGAGGAGAGGTGGAGAACCCGGCACTTTGAAAGGCATGGACAAACCCCAGCATGCCCAGGGCAGAGACCCAAGTTTGGGGGTTAGGAGGAGAGGCAGGGAGAAAAAATAGCCAGGAGGAAGAGACTAATGTTTCCATTAGCCAAGCACAGCTTCCCCTGTGACCTAGTGTCTCCCCCTAGCTGGCATTCCGTTCTCCTTTTCCTAGGGGCTCTTGGAGCTTGTAGGCTTTTCTACTTGCTGTTGCCTCTCCAGACCACTACTGTCAGTCTCCCTGACTACACTGCACCCCCCTTCTCTCTAAGGATGCAGAGACCTAATTATAGCAAGCAAACCAGCAACTTCTCAGCTACATTTGGTGCGCCTGACTGGCTCCTGCTTCATAGCACTCTATCCCTTGAATTCTTACCTCTCTACTTATGGTTCCCAACTTTACATAATTGTTCTCAGTCTCTTTCATTCTTCAGCAAGCTCCTTCAATGCTGGGGTCCTCCAAGTACCATTTTCAAACCGTGCCACCCTATCGATGTTCCCCACTGGATACTCTCACCCATGCGTGTGGCTTCCACCACCTCCTCAGCAAGTGACTCCTGTGTCACCTCAACCTGGACCTCCTCACTCCTCTAAGCTTCAGCCTGCATAGACATGTATTCAGATACATTCAATTCGCTTCTCCTCAAATCTAACCAACAGTACCATTTGAACATACTAGTTTCATTTCTCTTAGGGGCAGGATCTTACCCCAATAATCCACTCAGGCTTCTAGCTAGAAACCTTTGCTCCTCCCTTTCTCTAGCCTCTCCCATCTAATTAATTACCATGCCCTGCCAATGCTACCTCCTTAATAGCTCTGGAATCTATCCCAAGCATTCCATCCTTACAAATGCTGCCTTTATCAGTTCTCTGCCACCAGAGTGCGTCCTCTGCTGAGCAGCCTCCACACCACAGACAGTTAAGACCTTTCCTGTGTGTCCATCCCCCACAGAAAACTTGCTGGTGACTCTCCACTGCCTCTAGAGTCATGTCCAAGTTCCTAAGCCTGGCAGATTGACCCTTAGGTTCCAACCCCCCAATCATCTGGCTCATCCCCCAACCCCAGCAAGAGTTCCTGAGCTCAAGTCATGTTCCACACTTGGCCTCCACTTCCACTGGTAAACTACAAACATAGGCATCTTGGATCAGAGGATGGTTAAAAGTCTGGGCTGGAGATGGATGCAGCGCAATAGTTAAAGGGGATCTTCCTTTGTCTAGATGATGCAAGACTCGAGTTCTGGGTTCTACTTTCAGTGCTACTAAAAAGGAAAACAGATTAAAGGTAAATTTTCTCTGACAGGTTAATACACAGTTACACCCCCAAAACTTCGGCAGCTAAAACAGGAGGAACATGAATTTGAGACCAGTCTGAGCTACCAACATAAGAGCATGCTGGACTGATGAAAGGGCTCAGTGGGTAAAGACATTCACTGCCAAACCTGACAACTTGAATTTTATCACCAAGAAGGAAAGAACCAATGTCTGCAGGTTGTCTTCTCACTTACACATATAGTGTGGCACACGTGTTCATGCACTGCACACACAATAAATAGATGTGGGAGAGAGAGAGAGTGTTAGTTCTTCGGTGCTTTGTGTCTGTAAAGTGGGGCTAGAAACCTTTATCCCATAATGCCAAGTTTCTCTCATAAGAGACTAAATTAGATCAAGCTTTGAAGCATTAGAACAGCAAATGATGAATATTAACATTAGGGTTCTAGAGAGATGCCTCAGAGGTTAAGAGCATGTGTTAACTCTTACAGAAGACTCGCGTCTCAGTTCCCAGCACCCACATCATGTGGCTCATAACTGCCTGTAACTCCAGCTCCACGGGGTCTGATGTCTCTGCTTTCCGTAGGCAGTTGCACATGTGCATATACCCACTCAGAGACATACATGCATACACGACTAAATATAAATAAAAAATAAATTGAAGAAATGCTGTATATATATATCTGCTATAATTCTTGCCTGAAGCACCACCTTTGGTGAAGCCGCCTTAACCTCTGAGATTAGGAGCAGCGCCTCTGTTCTGGAGGTCCAGAGTGCTGACTGACTTCTGTCCCAGCTGACACCCTCTGCCCACTGTTTGCCTCTCTTCCCTTGCTACTTGATAGCAAGATACCTGCTCAGCTAGGTGTGCCGCTCAGTGATAAAGTGCTTAGTGTGTGCAAGGGCCTGAGTTCCATCCCCAGCTCCCCAACTGTGAGAAGTGGGGATACTGGTTTTCTTCTTTTTGCATCTGTATCCTGTACTGTGATTTCTCATATGAACCTCTGACTAGCCAGCTAGTACTATTGTTGCTGTCATTTGAGAGATGACCGAATTGTCTTAAGATCACACAAGTTAGAAATCTGCACAATGCTTAAACTTAACGAAATCCAAATTTAGGGCTGCCCAACAGCTCAGTGGTACAGTACTTCTGAAGAAGGTATATGGCCCTGAGTTCCATCCCCAGCACTTGAAAGAAAAAAAAAAAACAGTTTAACAAAGATCACTAAGGGGACAGGATTCCAACCAGGTGCTATTTCTACTTCACCTAACTGCCTAGGTAGAAAGCAAGTCTGGAAACATTGCCCTAAAAGGAAGGCGTAGAGGAGCTATGTATGGGCTGGCTGGCTAGAGGAGACACAACTCAGGGGCAAGGACAATGCCCTGCCACCCATGTGTTTGAAGCCTACCAATGCTGGTATGTATGTTTCAGTAGTGGTGCCAATGCATGTGGCAGACACATGTGTAATGAGGTCATGCCAGAATGCTAGGGATGGAAGCCTTCATCGCCAGAGTACCCATTCACTTCTACACAGTCCTCCAGAGTTTACAAGATGCTTCTCCATCTTATTGTATTAGTTGATCAGTTTCGTGCACCTGGGACTGAGTAACCATGGCTCAGCTAGGACAGTGACACCGTCAGAGCTGGAAGTCCAACACTTACTTACTCAGCACAGAAAGTCTTTTGACAAGACACATTCACTTCCTTCCAGCTAGGAGCCTGATGAGACAAGGACTGGGAAGGTTATTCCCCAGAGAAAGAGGGATGGAAGTGAAGTGGTTGGGCATGCTCTCTGCAAATAAAGACACTCCACTCACTCTCACACCTAGCTCAAGCCTCACAAGAGATGATAGAAGTAGAATGCTTGATGCTTCATTTAGTACTCAATGCAGAGCCAACATCTGACATCTCATCTCTGTTGCTTATCAACTATAAGGCCTTGAAAAAAATCACATACCCCTCCATACCTCTATGATCTTCTTCTATATAAGACTAAGATAAACTGGTCTGCCTTGTCGAATCGATGTAAACATGAGAGTACTGTGTAAAATGGCTGACACATGAGTAGGCACTAATAAATGCCATTATTCTCTTAGATTTGATCTTGGGGGCACAGTGATAAAGACTCTGGAGCCTTCTGGGTTCCAAGGTAGTTTATTTTAAATATTTACACCACTCTCCCCATCTTTCTTTCCCATGTATGGAGGCTAGAAGGGGGTATTGAATGCCCTCCACTTATTTATCTCTGCCTATTCATTTGAGATGCAAAGTTGGTTTCTACCTACCGGTTTAAAATCTTTGACAAGTGACTTGACTTCTCTGAGCATCTGTTTCTTCAGCATGAGACTGATTAAAAAGATTAAATGAGTGAATATTTAACACACTCCGTGAATATTTAACTGGCTCCAGGCACAGACTATATGCTCTGAGCATCATTCTATCAGCCAAAGGCTTGAGAGGCATGAGCAGTGTCCTTCTTCCAAGGTCTCACATTCCTTTCATGAACAATAAGCTGGCGCCAGCTGGAGTAGATGAATTTTCTTTCATTCATCCTCCATACCCCTCCGGAGGGGCCCTGCCTATAGGGGTTACTGTGAGCAAGCATAACTTTATCCAAGATCCCCCCCAGAGGACCTTCCAGATTAGGCTAGAACAGTCCAGAACCTTTCAAAAAGGGTTTTGTTGGTCTTGGCCAGCTCAGAGACTATGGAAGGAAGCCTCACTATATCCCTGGGGAGTCCGAGGTAAGAGGTTGCACAGAATCTACCTTCACCCACAGCCCTGTGGCACCAAGGCAGGGAGGCCTACTTCCTGGAGCCTCCAAGGCAAGGAGACCAGGGTCACGGGCCCACAGCTGGAATCCAGGCCACTGACGGCAGGTGATGCCTGAGGACCTGTTCTGGAGTCATTTACATACAACAGGCTCCCGGAGTCAGGATGCATTTGTCCAGGTGCCCGCTCTAGGCTCCTGCAGCTCCACCCACCGAAGTCACGGCAGTTGCGGTCCCGTGAGGCTTTCAAGTACCCGGAAGGAAACAAGAGCTCAAGTCCTGGCCCACTGGGGTCAGCGTGTGGCTGCTGGCGCGGGCTTTCACTCCTGAGCGGTGACAGGCACATGTAAATGACCCCTGGGCGCTCGGCCCGCCCCGCCCCCAGAGCCGCGTGGAGGGAAATGGGGAGAGGCCCAGGAATTGTTTGTAATTAGTGTGTTTTTAAAGGCTTTTCCGCGAGCCTTTAGCCGAGTTCGGAGGAGGGCAGCTTGCCAGGGAGCACTGAAATGGAAATCCTGGGTTCTAGCCGGGACCCTC
This sequence comes from Mastomys coucha, assembly GCF_008632895.1. Taxonomy (NCBI): domain Eukaryota; kingdom Metazoa; phylum Chordata; class Mammalia; order Rodentia; family Muridae; genus Mastomys; species Mastomys coucha. The sequence goes on from NC_045030.1 coordinate 99,814,076, forward strand.
TTGGAAGGAGATTCTTCCCAGAGAAAAGGCCAGAGCCTGTCTCCGCCCCCGGCCCCCTGTCCACCATCCTTCCAGCGCCTACGCGGTCCGGCCGGCTAGGCGAGGTGGGCAGCTTTGTGGAACCGCATTCCTGCCTCAGCGGTGCCTCAGAACCCGCCGGTCAGCAGAGCAGGAAAGGTTGCTGCAGGAGCCTGCAGTTGCCAGTGCCCCCCGCCCCAGCAACCTGTCTCCTTCCCCCTCCTCCCCCCCCAAAACCGGCCAGAGTTACCTCCTCTGGTTACCCAGAGGTCGCGTGTATATGCAGCATTTCCAGAACAGAGTGAGAGGCAGTTGAAAGCTTGCAAAGCTTTTGCACATCCACCGGGGCCAGTGGGGTCTTGCAGAAACTCGAGGGGCTACCGTCCATCATTATCAATTCGCAAAGGCGTTGAGTAGAGGGTTCTTTGAGGAGGGGGGTGGGGAGGTTCTCTAGCAAAATCACAGAGCTGGGCCTAAAACCCAGGCCAGGTCTGTCTAAACCCTGAAGTCTGGTAGGATGCCTCGCAGCTACTCTTTACCCAGACTGCTGCTCCCACATGGTGCTGACACGCAGGCAGGACTGTTGCGGTGCAATCCCCGAGCCTTGTGGTCTAGGATCATTTCCTGTGGCCTGAAGTACTTATTTGCAAGTTGTAAGGACTGCCCGGTTTTTAGAAGCTTCGCTGAATGCTTCCAGCTGGGAATTTAACCTTCTCAGACCCAGCTGTGGATCTTGAGAGCTCTCTTAGTTCCCACCCATTTTCCTAGAACCTCCAGAGGTAAATTTGGATGCAGGGGGTGGGGGTGGGGGTGGATAGGGGGCAGTGGAAGAGTACCAGACTAATATCCAGGAAGGATACCTGGGCCTGCTTCTGCCAACCACTTTCTCTGTGACCTCTCTGTACCTCCCTGACCTCAAATCAAGGTTCGAAAGTTTGCCTGCCCCTGTGAATGGAGCTGCAGTTCAAGGTCTTGTAAGAACAATGAAATTGCTGCTTACAGATTGCCTAGGTAGGTCCTTATGAGCAGTGGAAACCATCCTCAACCCCTTTCCCCCATCTCTCCAGCACTATACAGATAGACAACATGAGGCACAGGGGAATGGAGTGACTTACTTAGGATCATCTAGGGAAGCCAGTGAGAAAGTCAAGATTAAAAGTCATCAGTTCAGTAGTGATGGTACCAATGGTTGTACGGGGAGATTTCACACACATCCCCATCATTGCTAAACCACTCCCAATACAATGGTAGTAATAATTCAGATTTAAAATCCTGTGTAAACCACAAATGAATTTATCTTCAAAAACCCTGCTGTGTATCAGTCTCCTGTATTATTCATCTTCTAAACACACCATGTTCTTTGTGAATCTCCAGAGATGTTCAAGCTCTCACTACACTACTTTGGCCCTTACATCTCCACTAGAGCAAAATGGTGGCCATTTGCCAGGCAAAGGCTCTCTGTATTCCTTAGCAGCCTCCTCCCGGTGTCTGAAACTCAAGCAACCTCAGGGATCTACCTGGGTCCAGGGCTAATGCTGGGGTCTCTTACTCCACCCCTCATTAACCTAGAGGGTTGCTCAGAGGCAGTCCACCCTCCTTGCTTCTGCCCTTCCTTTGGTTTAAGACAAAGTACACAGAGCAGGGGCTGGAAGTTCTGGCAGAGTAATGGAAGTTTCATCCATATTTCAGAGGTGGCTCTGCATGTGTTTCCCTGGTGTCTTGGTTCTGGAATGAAGCCTTTCTGTATCTGCCATCACATGCAAAACATCAAGGAACTGGAGCATGTATATTAAAGCTGCCAAAGGTCCTTAGAGGGAATGTTCAACCCTCTCCAGTTAGACATGGAGAAACTGAGGCCCAGAGAAGGGACAGAAACTTAGAAATCTGGCAGCACAGCTCAGACCAGAAACCTCTTCTGTTTTCACAGTCAGTATGCTTCCCCCACCCTCCCATCTACCCTGCTGCCTCCTGAATATAAGTGTAGGCTCGCCCATGTGTGTGTTAATGCAGCTTGACAGCTGCTGGGAGGGTCACACATGGAGCCACACACCGGCCCATTCAGTCTGACATATACCCCAGCTGGCTTTCCCCCAACATGCACTCTGCCATGCACACTCACTGGCACCTCCCAACCCCTTTCCCTCCACTCCTCTTCCTTCACTGTCCTTGCTTAAGTGCACCCAAAGTGATGCACCCGACAAACTCTGCAGTCTATACCCATGTCTCTGTTGATATGGATGCCCACGGCTGTGCACAGAAGCACTTGAAGGCTCTGAGGGTTGGGATTATGGGAAGGTTGCATGGCACAGAACTGGGATGCAGATGAAGGTGGGTATGAATATCAGATGAATCCAGAAGGCTCTGGCTAGGCCGGGAGCCCAGGCACACCTCAGATAAAGCACGGGATTATTCCCGTGTTTGGAGGACTAGACAGGAAACATGGCTCCACAGCCTAAATGAGATATGCACGAGCAGGGAGTGCCTGGAGACCTGTTCTTGTAGAAAGAGGGTCCAAGCTGGCACCCTGAATATGTCATTCAAGAGATCAAGTAGTCCTCTGCAGAGGGCTTGGGTAGCAGTAGTGAGCAACTGCTCTGGAGCTGATCTGAGGGGTGAGGGTGTTCATAAGCCAGAGAAGTGTGAAGCTGATCTTTTGGGCTGGGGCTGGGAGATGGTTCATTTGGGTAAAAGAACTAACCATGCAAGTCTGGTGAGCCATGTTCCCTCCCCTGGACCTACATTTAAAAACAACAAAAAAGCCAGAGGTGGTAGCACACATCTCTCTGTAATTCTAGCACTCCCACTGCAAAATGGGAGGCTAAAAATATGCAGCTGCAAGAACATCGAGAGAGACCCTGTCTCAAGAAGGTGGTGGGAATCAGCCCCTGGTAGGTGTTCCACACAAATGCCACCCACACTCTCACAGAAATAATTAGATAAATAGAACTTTAATAAGACAAATATCTTGAGCAGGATAAGGCTGGGCATTTCTGGGTATTCTGTGGGTACTAGTACAGGGTTATTAGAGGGATGTGGGAATGAATGAATGAGTGAATGAATGAGCTCTGATACTATATATCTCCTTGATCCAGCCTGGGCCTAACTAAGCCCATGTCAAAATCAAAGCTGGCTTAATGTCATTGGCTACTCAGGGATGGGTTTATAAAAGATAGTCACCCCTGGGAAAGCAGTGGAGTCATAGAATGCTGCTAGTCATAGTGGTTGTCCTATCAGAGTAGAACCTACCAAGTAGGGCCCTTTGATGACCATGTAATCTAATATCTCCTCCTAGAAAGGTCTTAGATGAGTAATTTAGATTCAAATCAGACAGGAGCATGAATTATATGATTCTGGAAGCCATTACTGATAAGGGTCAGTTAGGAGTTGTTTGTTTTTTCTCCTCTGGCTTGGGTAGCCTTCTGGTACCCTAAATGTCAACTCTCTGCTGCCATTATCATATCCCTTGCAGTCCCTGAAGTGTGCAGAGGCTTGAGATACTAGGTTTGGTGGCTTCTGAGTATAGGAGAGACATGGGAAACTGGAAAGGCCACCAGGCCATGGAGGCGGCACATGTGGAAAGGGGCTAAGGGTCACAATCCTCTCCTGTCTGCTCTGATGTTACAAAGGCTAAAGCACGTGGTCCTCACCCTCCAAATGTCTGCAAAGAAAGGGTTAGGCTCCCTCTCACTCTTCATCAAATACACGGCATGCAAGTACTTGTAGTATAGACACTCAGGGTAAGTGACAGGATCTTCATCTTTCCATCTCTCAGTAGGGTTTGGTGTTGCAACTAGAGAAGAGCTATGCCTACACTAGTGATGGGAATTTTCTTTCTTAACATACAGTGCTGCTCGCCTAAGTTGAGCTGGCTAGACACTGTGGGAAGTGTTCAGGACTTGAGTAAAAATCAGGAGGGGGGAATAAACAGCCACAAAGCCACAGGGTCCCAGGGGCTGCTTTCCAGAGGACGTCCTGCTCCCCCCCCACCTCCCACATTCCTGTGAGTTGGGGTCTAGGAAGGAGGCAGCCAAGATGGCTTGCTTTTTGGACTGGACTGCTCCCCCTGGGGGCCTGCCTTCTGGTCAGATCCAATCTTTAGGATGGGAGAACAGTGGTTGGATAATTAGTACAGCCAGACCTTGCCATGTCACCACGTGGGCTGAGTACGGCTATAGAGGAAAACCAGTTCTTTGCCTTCTTCTCTTTTCTGTTTTTTTCTTCCTTTCTCTTTCTTCCTTTCTCTTTCTTCCTTCCCTTTCTTTCTTTCTTTCCTTCTTTTGACAGTCTCATTATGTACTCTAGGCTGGCCTTAAACTCACAATCTCCATCCCCCAGCCTCAGCCCCTCTAGTGCTGGGGTGACAAGTGTGCACCCTTACACATGGCTTGAAGGTTGGTTTCTATACCATATCGATCCTGGCCTCAATCTCAGTTTTAATCCCAAGTACAGAAAAGCCTCTGAGATGGTTAGCATTAAGATTTAAGGACATGGAGAAGATAGGGGAAGTAGGTAAAAATTGACTATATTGTGTGATTTGGAGAAAATGTTTATGTTTTTTTTCCTATTGTTTATATTTTTGAGACATGGTATTTTCTTCTTGTTAACTTATAGTTTTGAGACGTAGTATCAAGTAGCTCACACTGGCCTGGAACTTGCTATGTAGCTGAGGATGGCCTCCTGCATCCTTCCACCTTCCAAGTGCTGAGATTACAGGTGTGCCATCACACCCAGTTTTATTGGGTGCTGAGGACCGAACCCAGGGCTTCCTACATGCTAGGCAAGCCCTTTACCAACTGAGCTACATTCCCAACCTAAACTTAAGTTTTAAGTCAGTGTCTCACTATGTATCGTGGGCTGGCTCAAACCTGCAATCTTTCTTCACTAGCCCATTTAGGACAGCAGGCATGTGCCACCATCCTGGTCAGAAGAAAATTCCTTTGATCCCAAGTAACTTACCAACTCTTGTCTTCTCAGTAGTCCCTGTAGATGTGGGAATGTGTTACAGTTTAACAGAAGGACCAAGGAGCAAGAGAACCCGCCAGAATGCTTAAGCTGAGCCTAGGAGGAGATGCTTATGGGAATGGAATTGGCTGGGGGTCAGGCCATCAAAGGCCACCTTCTTGATGGGCACTGAACTGCTCCCTCACAAAAGTCCCTAGGGAAACTAGGCCCAATAGTAAGTACATGCACCTAGGCCACCCAGACTCTGTCTCTGGGACTTAGAGTCAGAGGTCACAAACACTAAACTCTCTGGCCCTTGACCCTCAGGTTTCTTGAAGAAAGAATTTCTTGTGCACATACCCTCACGGGGTTTCTGGAGGCAAGTGTCCAGGGAACTTCATTTTCTTCCTGCCCACTTCTGCCCTTCCCACCTTCAGAAAATTCTCACCATTCTGGGGGAGGTAGGGATCCCTTGAAAAGAACCCATTCCAGTCCCCAAGCATCCCTATTTCAATTGTTGCTTTGCCTGCCCCCTGGAAAATGGGGAAGAGGGATCTGGTGACTGGCACCCCTGGGTCCTTAAATGAGAAGCATGTTTGTTTATAGCCAGATGAAATCCATCCGCACTGCCACCCCCTTCCCTGACCACGTCTGTGTATATGGCTCCGAAGTTCCTGCCACGGCCTCTGCACCAAGCTGGTTGAAGAGGTGGGGTCCCCTCCTCCCACTTCTCCCAACCTTCCCACCCCTGCATTCCCGAGAGGCGGGGCCGAGGCAGCTGCCACATTCGGCGTGGCAGAGCCGCTAGCTCAGTACAAATCAGAAACACATTGGAGGCAGGACGGGCGGGAGCAGACAGGCCAGGGCTGGGGCCCATTAAGGCCGGAGCCCAGCCGGCCGCGCTGTTTACCGTCTCAGCACAAGGTTTCAGGTTTGCCTCCTGATTGTTTGTTTGTTTCAGAGATGAGAAAGGCCAAAGAGGCAGCTGACAGGGACCATGGGGGGGCACAGGAGGAGGGGATAACAGAAGGCTCTGGCTTTTCCCAGGTCCCCCCTCCCCTGCCCTGGAACTCATGGAGTGCTGCAGAAGTGAGCTGCTTCATTTCCCTACCCCCACCCCAAATTCCAAACAGATGTGCAGTCAGATTCTTCCTCTCCTTGGTTGGGGGAAACAAAAGAAATTCAAAATGGGACCCTAGAGACACTCCTTTCGGGAGAACCCAAATATACAGAAGGGATGAAAGGGAGATACAGGAAGGACTTCCGGAGGTGCAGGTGAGATGGGAAAGATGAAGGGGAAGCTTGCCCCTTCCCCCAAAGACAAGTTCCTAAAGATTCCTCTCCGTTGGATAGTTAGGGGAGGGGTGCTGCCTGGAAGGATGATTGCTCTGGGAGGTCCCACCGAATCTCAGATGCAAAGGATTCAAAGATGTCCTCAGACATGAATAGAATCTCTGTATCTGGATTCAGTGAGTCCTGACTTAATCGGAATTGGCAGCAGGGATACCAGAGCACAGCCCCTCCCTGAGATATGGGGACTCCAAGGCCCAGAGAAGGGCAACAGATCAGGCCTTGGATGAATATACAAGCACAGGCCTCCTGGCCCCTGGTCTGGTGCTCTTTCATTTTCTTTGCGAGCAGATCCCCAGCCTGCCTGCCTGCCTGCCT
>NC_045030.1:99821046-99830489 GCF_008632895.1 Mastomys coucha
TCCCCTCCCTCTCTCCCTCGCTCCAGCACAGCTCAAACCTGCCTCCTTGGATCTGTGCAGTATCCTCTGTGTCTTCGCTGTCCAACCACAGCTCCCTGTGAGAGGATGTCTATCAGGTGTCCTCCTGCCCTGGCCAGCTCCAAGCATGTACAATCCATTGTGTGCAGTGTGTCTCAATGGTAAGCACCTGGGAAAAGGCAACTAGGCTATATTAGCTAGGCTGTCCCCTTTGCACCAAGAGTTCCCTCTCTTCTCTCCCTTCTGCCCTCTTGGTCAAGTTTGCTCTTATAACCCAATCTCTACCCACACCCACCTGAGGCCTGGTAGAGGGAGCACACATTGTAGCCTGAAGTAGACCTCCAGTTTTGCTCTCTGGATTCCAAGGGAGTGGGGAGAGGGGACACACACACACACACACACAGAGAGAGAGAGAGAGACAAAGAAACAGAAACAGAAACACACAGAGAGACACAACACAGTCCATAGAAAGCTCCACGACATAGACATGTTTGTTCATGGTATATGCACACATACACTGTTCACAGAAGTATCTGCTTAACTACCAGCCTGAGGTAGGTCTGATGGTCACAGCACCATAATCCCAGTTACCTCAGAGACTAACATAGGAGGACCAAGCTTTCAAAACCTTCCTGGACTCCAGAGAGTTCACTCCAGGCCCCATCAATGCAGTGAGACCCATGTCTGGAAATGTTAAGAAAATGTAAGAAAAAAAAGCTGGGGATATAGTTCAGTGGCAGAGGGCTTGCCCAACATGTGTGAAACCCTAGGTTTAATACCCAGTCCCACGGACAAATCAAATCAAATCAAATGACTACCAGTCTAGATGGCCTATTGGCTGCTCAAAGATCTTGCCCCAAAACAGTTTGAAGAATCCTGACTGTTGTTAGTGAACCCCAGTGCTGCCAAGGTCATGATAAGGATCATGTTCGGAAGAGAAATGGCTTCTCTCTCTCTCTCTCTCTCTCTCTCTCTCTCTCTCTCTCTCTCTCTCTGTGTGTGTGTGTGTGTGTGTGTGTGCGCGCACACACACACACATCTTCATTCCTCCGTCTCCCTCCCCTCCGCATCTCTCTTTCTCCTTGCAGTAAATTCTAAACAGATGGGCCAGTCATCTCTCCCACTTCTGAAGTTGAGAGGGAATATTAGCCATGGGGGAACCAGAAATCACTCCCTTCCTCAGACTAGACCATCCCAGCCTCTCCGAGCCTCCTTAACCAGGGTCTCTTGCTTCACTAGATTGATTGGATATTTAAAAAAAAAATGTTTCCTTAGTCTTTTTGTTGTTGTTACTATTGACACTTGTGCTTTCCTCCTTACAAGGCCACACGGGGGGGGGGGGGGGGAGCACACTCTCTAAGACACTGCTAACTGAAGGGCCAGACCCAGACTGAAACCTCCTTCTACTGGGGAAGAAAAGTGCACTCCTGGGCATGACTGGGCATCCAAATGGAGTGGTGTGGTGCCTGCCTATACCAGCGTCTGAGGCTGGCTACAGCAGACACAGAGCTGGCAGCTCTCCGAGCCCTCAAGTGCTGCTTCTGGCTTTGTGCTTTGCAGCAAAAGCTGGGGCTCGTTATTTGAGCTATAGACAGAGGGATTTCTATGTCTCCATGTGATTTTTCCCTCTCTGTGCCAAGGCCCACAATCCCTATGCATAGGCAGGAGTGGGACAAGGCCTCTGACATCCAGGGATGTTTCTAGAAAGAGTAGAAGAGGTTCAGCTGGCTTAGGCTGCCTATGTTCCTGAGCCTTCAGCCTCATGTCCACAGCTGTGGCCACAGATCCGAGCCCTGGGGAGGACTCTTACCTCAGCTGCTGCCTCTCCTGGAACCCCTGGACCTCTGCCTTGGGTGTGAACACCACCTGCAACTGATTTCACAACAACTTGTTTCTTAGCCATGGACTCCCACCTAATAGCTAGTGTGCTGAGTTATTAGTCCCCTAAGCTATAAGCCTGCACCCCATCCTAGGACTATAGGAAGAGACGTAAGGTGGAAAACCAGTGCTTGCTTCCCAGCAAGTACTAATCATGAAGGCAATGAACAATTAACACCTTTGGAGACCTCCGTATGTGGCAAGCACCGGTCTGGGAGCTTTACTTGTTCCCTTGGCTGTATTCCCATTTCGCAGGTAAGAAATCTGAGGCATAGAGAGGCTAAATGACTTGTCCAGTGTCATAGTGAGGGCAAGCACAGCTCACTGCACAGCCCACTGCAACTACGACTCCCATGACCGCCTTGCAGCACGTTCTGCCCCCTGTTCCCAATTCTCCCAGGCTTGAAACTAGGTCTCCAAACCCCGTGCCAAGATTGGCTGGCCATCGGAGGTTCTTTCCCTTTAGGTTTTAGGTTTTTGGTTTTTTGTCTGTTTGCTCTGTGTGTGTGTGTGTGTTTGAGACAGCGTTTCTCTGTGTAGCCCTGTCTGTTCTGGACTTAGAAATCTTGCTCTCTACACTTAGAAATCCACCTGCCTGCCTCTGACTCCTCCTCCAGAGTACTGGAATTAATGGTATGCATCACCATGCCCAGCTGTGCCAGAGGTTCTTCTCCCAACGCTCACTAGCATGCCGTCCACCCAGCCCTCTGAAGCTATGTTTGCGGGTGCTTCAGTGTCCTGCCTACTTCTGCTTCTCACTATGTGCTTGCTCCTGGCCCCACGTCTACCCTCTTAATGCTTTAAAGCTGGTAACACTGTTAACGCCTGCTGGAGATGGAGCACAATTGACACACAAGAGGACTAGAACTTTCTATAAACTAAATTTAACAAGTAAAATTAACTTTACTAATTTTAGCCCACTTATCCAAAATATGAGTATGTGGATATGTTATCAGTGTAAAGAGGTGTGAGCACCACCTGCAGCTGCAAACAACCTTAAGCCAGCTGCCTGTAATCCCAGCATTAGGAAGAGTAAGGTAGGAAGATGGTAAATTTGAGGCCAGCACTGCCATTTTTTTTTCTGGTCCTGTATTTGGTGGTATGCAAGTGACTTACGAACATAGAAATCTCCAGGGGACCAATATAGAACTTACTAATGAGACATTCTACACTCTTTATTCCATACTAAATAGTCAAAGAAGAATATACATGTTTATTTCCAGCACACTTTTTAGAACATCGTTGAACACACTAAACTGGATGGTTTCTAGAACACCCATTTGCATCTCTCCAGCACGGCCTAATCACAGCTTAATTCCAATTTGTTGGAATGTCCTTTGTTGTGTTGTTATTCCTGGAACCCTAGGCCTTCAACTTCGGTGTCAAGTGTCTGTGGCTACTGTCAGGTTCAAAAGAAACTTGGACAAATGGCTGTCTGTGGTGCCTATTAGCATACCAAAGAGCATGCTGGCCTCCAGGCTCTCTCAGTACCTGCTGCTCCCCTCTCAGCTCTTCTCACCCTACCCCCTACCTTAAACTTCTCCCACTCATCAGCTTCCCCTCCCCCAGCTTATAACCCTGCCTTTTCTGCCATGGGCTCCATCTCCTGGCTCTCCTTTGTCTTTCTCTTTTGAGCCACTCTGTCTTGGTCTCCTTTGCCCACAGTCTCTTTGTCTTTCTCTCCTTCTCTCCCTCTCCTCCACCACCTCATCTCATGGCCGGGCAGCACTCTCCCTCATAAAACCTTAGCCTCACGTGGACCTTGGAGCAGTCATGTGCTCAGTTTATACAGCTCTACTCTACTGAACAACACAGAACCAAACAGTATGAACCCTAAAGCATCTGGGGTGCAGAGAACTGAAACAGAACAGAAGTGGCGCCGCTGTGCTGTGCAAGGGCTTGGAGCCAAGAGACCTGGGTCCTACTCTGAGTTCTGATGCTAAGTTACTAAACAGCTTCAATAAATACTTTTCTGTCTTGATATTACAGTGACATTATGCAATGAAGTGGGTTGGCTTCACAACCTGCCACCCACCCACTCCAGTCTCTGCTCACACACACCCTTGACATCCAGTTATCAGAGAAGTCAGGATAAGAGGCAGTACTTAAGAAGCATCATGAGCACTGGGAAGACTGTTTCTCCATTAAATTGTAGTCTCTGGTACCTCTCTTGGAGGGATTCCTAGTAAGATGGAACACCCTCCTTCCTCATGAACTAGCATCATTGTGCTAGGACTCCATCTCATAAACAGACACCAAAATCTGTGCAAAAACTCAGGTCACAGACTTCACAGACGAGTTAAGCAGCAACCAGCCTGGAGGTGTACCATGCCTATCTAGACGTGTTGCTTCTGGATTTCTGTCTTCACCCATGCTTGTCTGCCTCTGTGTTCTGTAGATCCCACAACAAGCAAAGGGGTTTGGATATAGGCTTGATGTTTTAGAGGTTAGAACTCCTGGAAAACGAGGTCTCTTGCATCTGCTTTGACAAACTACATACACCTTTTTAAATCTTTTAAATGTGTAATTCCTTTTTCAAATTTTTATTTACTGTGTATGTGTAAGGATGTCTGTGCATGTGTGGGTGTGTGTGTGCATGTGTATGTGTGAAGGGATTTCACATATAGAAACCAGAGGAAGATGTGGGTACCCTGCTCTATCACTTCCTGCCTTTTTGTCTTAAGACTGTCTTTTACTGAACCTAGAGCTGGGCCTCCTGTGTCCGTCCATCCAATAGTGCTGTGGCTACAAGCATGCTGGAGACTTGAGCACAGGTCCTTATGCTTTAAGCAGCAAGTTCTCTCTCTCTTTTTAAATTAATTCTTCTCTCATTTATGCAGCAAGCTCTTTTACTCACTGTGACATCTCTCCTGCCTCACTCTTGGGAATTCTATACTGTGACCACTAAGCCCCTACCTTCAAGCCTAACTCAAAGTCAGTAGCCTAATCTAAACTCTTTTTGCAGTAGGTGAATGTTTTTACTGCTTTCTAAGCCAGAGATCTGAAGAGACATCATTTTAAAGTGATGTGGGCTAGTTATAATTCACCTGGAGCAATGGAACCAAAGTAGAGACCTTTTCTGGTTTTCTGTTTTGTTTTGTTTCAGAGACAGATTTTCAATCTTGTAGGTCAGGCTGGCTCCTCCTGGAGAAGGAGGTCAGGTCAGACTCATGATCCTCTTGCCTCTGCCTTCCAAATGCTAGGACTGCAGGATCACACCAGCACACCTCGAGCTAGGTATATCGCTTCTAGTTCACGAAATGAAACCAAATGTCCTCAGTAATCAAAGACTTCATTTAGACAGGGAGGATGTGCCAGTGTATGTTTCAGAGAGGCAACAACTTTGTTAATGTGTATGAAGACACAGACAAATGGACAATGAAGCTGGGCATATTGGTATGAACCTATAATCCTAGCTTTGGGAAGGCTGAGAGGAAGGATCATAGGTTCAGTACCAGCCAGCCTGGGGTAAACAGCAAGACCCTGACTCAAAACACTAGGCCATTTTGCTTGGATGGACATTGGCCCTGAGAACAGTTTCAAGAGTGGTCTCAGATCCCCGGTCTGTGACAGACTATGCAGAAAGTATCATCCCTGTTGTGGGCTTCCGTGTGTCCTCCATAAGGCCCCACTCATACACCCCATCTAGCTCCACGATACTGGTGAGGAGGGCTTTGAAGACTTCAAGGGCTTGAGGCCACGGGAAGCATTGTCCAGCCTACCCCACCACCCTAGGGAAACAGTGTGACTGCAGAAGATGCTTGTCCTCTGGCTAGTCTCTGCCATTGACCCTCAGTGTCAATGGAAGAGCACAAAAAATTCTACTGTGCTCCATGGGAACATCCATCTGTGTGTGTGTGTGTGTGTACATATATACATATATGCCTGGATGTAGTATGTGTGCTATCCTGATGCCTATGCAGGTCAGAAGAGGGAATTAGATCCCCCGGAACTAGGGTCGCAAGAAGTTGAGTCACAATGTGGATACTGAGAAATGAACCCTGGTCCTCTGCAAGAGGTCCACCACTCCCAGCTCCTCAAAGGAAATCTTCAGCAAAATTCATAAGAAACATATAATCTCATTAGCATGCATAACTGAGAAGTAAGAACCATTATTATCTTTATTTTACTGATAAGGACTTGATGCCCAGAGAAGGTAAGCCATGTAATCAAAGCCACACAGTAAGTGACTGTTTCTGAATTCTAAGTGCCGTGACAACAAAGTTACATCCCTCCCCTGACCCAGACCCCAGGACAACTGTGAATAATAACAGGATCTGGCAGTCTTCTCCAGTCCCTGATCTGTGTCCTTCTGTCTATTAACTCATGTAAGACTCACTGTAACCCTAGGAGATAGCATCATTATCTTCCTTGTATAGAAGAAAACGCACCAAAGCTACAAAGTTGCTAAGGGGCACGGGAATATGCAGCTGGCTGCCTGCCTTGGGAACCTTTCTCCATTCCCTGGCTGTATTTTAGGCCATTTTGGGTCAAGGCCTGTTACCCCAGTGACAGCTTAAAGGAGACATAGTCTCAGAGCTGACTGTCTGTTTACAGGCAGTAGGGAAGCCACCCTGAGGCCCTCACAGACTGAATCCAGCATGTCTTCCTCCCATAGGAGTGCGGACCTACTGAGCCCACCTTTTAAGAAAGGCTTTTAAAAAGCCTGGCCAAGCAGAAGCAAGCTGGGCCTGACAGTGGCAAGGTAGAGGAGTGCAAAGAATGACCTTCCTGTCTTCAGAAAACCTGAGTTGGCTTTGGAAACACACTTGGTGACCTTAGGCAACTCACAAAGTTCTCTCAGTGTCAGCGTCCCACAGCTAAAGGCTGTTGGGAGAAGTAAATGAAATGGCTATATAGAAAAGTGAATTATATACTCTAAAGTGCTCTTCAAGGCTCGTTTTAATTGTTCCTTGTTCTATAGGGCTAAGTTCTTCTGCCCAGCCTGGGCAGAAGCAGCGTCTAGGAAAAGGCTTTAGAAATGCTAATGCCATACGTGAGTGACAGGCCTGGACAATGGAGGAGGGCTCTGTGAATGGGGCAGCCCAAGCTTGGAAGCTCGGCTCCCCACGTGGGAGCTGAATGGGGGAGGGTGCGGGCTGGAAGACACACCAGACCAGGCTGACTGAAAGGGTTTGGAGCTGTCAGCAATGGCGAAAGGCGAGAGGGCTACCTGCTTGGCAGTGGGTTGGGGCGGGGCTCCCGAGAGGGAAAGGGATGTTAGACGAAGGAGCCCTGGGCTTGGAGCCAGAGGGTACAGACTAGCTGACCTGGAGGTTCAGAGGAAAGCAGTGGGAGAGCTGCGACCCAAGCCCTTGGGAACCTGGCTGACTAGGGGTGGAAAAAGAGCAGGAGTTCTGAGATGTGGGCAATTGTGGGCCCAAGCCTCTGCTGTGGAGGTAGGAAAGGCAACATAGTGGCTAGTTTCTAGACACAGCTGGTTTCTAGATGCAGCTGGATCCTGAAAGAGTGAGCTGACCCGGGAACCGGCCACCCAGGACCAGGACGCAGTGCAGGCGGTGTGCATGCGTGCTTGTGGGCGGGAGGGGGCAAGAGAGGGGGTGGCTTCGGTTCTGTCTTCTTCCCTCCTATTCAGCCCATCTCTCCCCTTCTTCCCTGGGCTTTCTCCCTTGCTTTCCCCTCCCCCTTCACCATGAAGGCTGTTTTTGTTCCTCCTCAGGGCCTAGCCCCCCGAGGTGTGCAAACAGGAAGGACCTCTCCCCGGGCAGTGAGTAAGGAGGGAAAAATGAGGTGTTGAAAAGATGACAAGTCGCCCTGTCAGAGCTCACCTTGGCAGGGAGCAGGCGGCAGAGGCCGGCGGGTGGTGGGGGGAGGTCTGCCCTGGAAGACAGCCTACATGTGCCCAGAGCCAGGCAAGCGGATCAGCAACAAGCAAGCACTGTGTATGCGTTTGTTTGGTTTAGAATAGTCCACCCCTCCTATTCCCACCATCAAAGATCCCTTCCCTTCCTTCCCAGTGGGAAGAGTAAGGCCAAGGGGCCAGAGGCTTCGTGTGAGATGGAAGGGGAGGGGATAGATGGGAAGGGGCTGGGCAGGAGGCCCACCTCCCTCCTCTAAACCTGCTATCCCACAGCCTCCTGGCTATCCTGCATCAAAGACACCACAAACTCATCATGAACTGAATTCATCAAGGCCTCTCTCCACAGCCCTGCATGCTGTCCCTCCTGTGGGCTTCCCATTTGGTAAATGACCTCATCATCCAGTCACCCAATCCAAAATGTTGGGAATCATCCAAGGCTGCCTTCCATCCCTGTTGATTTTCTTTCCCAGCCTGGTCAGTTTGCTTTCAAATCTGTCTCATTTCTCCCTTTTCATAGCCAGTGCCCTATTGTAACTTCCTTCTTTCCTTCCTTCCTTCCTTCCTTCCTTCCTTCCTTCCTTCCTTCCTTCCTCTTTTCACCTGCCCACTCATTCAACCACTGTTTAGTTGACACCTGCCACATCCATCCAACCAGCTCACACTTTCACTGGAGGAGGTGGAGCATACTGGCCTCAAGCAGTGACTTGCTTTAGATTTGTGTTGTTTGATGTTTGAAGATAGACAGGATTGCAGTGTGGACAGCTTTGAACCCATGGACATCCTCTTGCCTCCTATGGCTTCTCAAATACTGAAATCATCAGCATGTGCTACAGTGTGCAGCTTTCTCAGTGATTCTGCAGCCTTGTGCTGTTATTCACTTCATCTTCCTATCCCTCAGTTTTCTCCGGTGGAGAATGAGGAAGCTCCAAACTCAGGATTGTATATGTTGATATTTAAAGTGAGAGGCACCCAGTGTTCTATTAGTATTGTTATTTAAAATATGGAGTATGATAGGGCAGGACAATAAGCTGCCTAATTGATACCCAGAGCCAGGCCTGCCTGGGAGACAGAGGCTTGCAGCTGAAGACTGGCTGCAATCATCTTGTCATAAAGCTAGCAAGACCAGTCATGATTAAAGGCGCATTGTCCCTAGGATTCATGTCTGGCTCTACTGAGTGATCTTAAGCAAGGCATTTCCCTTCTGACTCAGTTTCCTAAGAAAACTTTTTCCTCTTTTCCTCAGTTTCCTTAACACATTTGGGAAACTTGTTATGTGTCAGACATATGTTAAAGTACATTGGAACCGTTTCCTAAAAGCAGAGCCATTTTTATTTAATTCGTTTCACAGGCGAGGAAGTGAAGGCACAGAGAGGTTAAGGTGTCTGCCGAAGGTCACAGAGCAAGTGAAACAGCTGGGACTTCACCTTACCTTTCTCGCAGAGCCACCTCCTAGAGGAGCTGCCGGGAGAATGTCAAGGTATGATATCCACACAAGTGCTCGGCAGTCTGCCAGCCCACCCAGGGAGGACCATCTCTTGGCTCTGGGCTCCAGGCACTGAGCAGGCCTTGAGGCAGTACCCAAAGACAGGGCCAGAATTCTCTTGGTCAGAAGCAAGCTCAAACCTGGGCTAGTGGCCAAGGGGACTCAAACCCCTGAGACTGCTTGAGAGCAGAGACTAAGTCACTTCCGGATTCCTCAGAGCTTCAAAAGGGAAGTACTCAATAA
>NC_045030.1:99830519-99841144 GCF_008632895.1 Mastomys coucha
AAACAAAAAACAACAAAAAAAAAACCCAAAAAAACAAAAACAAAACGAACAAAACAAAAAACCCCAAACCTCCCATCAGGGTAGAGCTGCAAGGTACTTGTGTAGTGATCACAGGCTTCACCTCAGCCACCAAAATGCAGCCAATGAACAAGCTCCACCTCTGCAGAAGCAGCATTGGGTGGAGCTGAAGGGTCATCAGAGTTGCATATGCGGTCTGAGCCTTCACTGACAACTCCCTGGACAAAGCTGAACAAGTCCTATCCTCACCGTCTTAAAAGCCTGGGGAGAGTCCAGCAGGGATTTCTGACTTACCCCCATCCCCAGTGAGACCTCAGGCCAGCTACTTTCAGCCTGGAGGCCTTTGAGCCTTTCTTCTCTCAGTGCCTGGCTGCAAGTGAGAAACTGATGTGGCAGCCATGTCTAATCAGGCAGGGGCCCCCAGAGACAGAGGCTCCTTCATCTCAGCCTGAGGAGGGGTCAGTCTGGGGCTCTGGGAGGAGCCTGAGGAGACACAGAGCCCATGCAGCCTAGTCCAGCCCACATTCCTCAGCTGGCCTTGATGGAGTGAGCATGCTCAAGGCTCAACCGGAAGCTAAGTCCTGCACCAAGGAGCCTTAGCTGCCATCTGTGCCTGCAGACTCTGGTGAGTGAGCAAAGGGCCTCAGGCAACAAACAGTCAATTCCACGGGGGGGGGGATACTCTTGCTTCTTCATCCTCCTTTCCTCCATCCCCCACCTTGTTTTTTCCCCTCCCCCAAAAGGAACATTGGATCCTCGATATTTTGCTTCAGATCAGGCTCAGCCATCCTGGATTAGTCTTGCTAGATCACTGTGAGGTGTGCGGTCTTTCTACATATGGGGGCTTGTTTCTTTTCTCCTGAGACTTGGGCTTCTACAGGCCCAGAGGGAAGAACTAGGAGAGAGGCTTAAGTGCTTGCCTATGCATTATGTCAGTGCATTCACCTCTCCCTGTAGGATCCTTGAGTCCTATTTTGTAAATCAGCAAGCCAGGGCTGAGTAGCCCTGTGCCTTGCTTAGGACTCACAGCTAACCACCGTTGAAATTGTTCCAGGCTTGTGTCTCAGATGCAAAAAAAGTCTTTCAACGAGGCCACAGCACTGGAAGCAAATTCCCTCTGCAAGCCCTTCAAAGAACCGGAATAACCATTGGTGGCTAGCTCTGCTTTCCTAAGGAGAGTCCTGCCTTGGGAAGGTGAGTCAGTATTCCGACAGCTTTCCATTAAAAAACAAAACAAAACAAAACAAAAAACAAAAAACAAGCAAACAAACCTTTCTTCCCTATCTATGTGTGGTTGAGGAGTAGTTAGGAAATGCCCCCCCACCCCAAACACAAAGATAATTAAAATGACCTAATCCCACCACTGACAATCAGCATCAACTCGCTTGATGGTAGATTTCCTGATAAACCTGCTGTGGACATACACAAGGTCTATTTGACAGCCTGAGATCCTAGTGGCCCTGCTCTAGGCCAGCTCTCACCTTTCAGCCTGTACCTTGTATCTTTATGAGACTACGCCTGCTGGGTACCATTTCCCCCAGGAGGGCAGCATATGCCAACACTTGTGATTTTCTGGGGTCTTGGCATTATGGCTAACAGGGCTTTTATCTTCCCCTTATCTTCTGACCTTCACTCTCTGTCACATTATTGGGGATCAACTAAGACTATCTCTCTTCCAAGATGCAGGGGCATAAATGCATACCCAGCCTATGCTATGCCTTGGGGTCTTGGTTCATTCAGTTCTCTTTGCCTGAGCTCCATACCCTCCTGTTCCCTTCCTTCTTTTCTGTCATATATGCATATGATTAAAAGAAATCTCAGCCTGGCTCTCAGTGCACACTTTTAATCCCAGCACTCCAGAGGCAGATGCAGGGGGGAAATCTCTGTGAATTTGATGCCAGCCAGGCCTACATAGTGGGTTCCAGGCCAGGCATAGCCTACTTACTAAGATTCTGTCTCAAATAAACAAACAGATGAAACAAAACAAACAAATGAAAAAACAAACAAAACCCCCCAGAGCCCAAAGCAAATCAAATTGTAAAAAATTCTCCAAAACATACAGTAGGCTAGAGGTGCAGCTCGATGGTCCAAGGTTTGCTTTTCATGCCTTAGGCTCCCAGCACTACAGAAGAAGAGGAGCCATTAAGATGGCTCAGCAGGTCAAAAAGAGCCTGCCTCAAAGCCACGTGGTGGAAGAGAAAACAGACCATCTAATTTCCACCCATGTGCCATGTCATGTGCATGCCCACACAGATACACAGATGTACACACAAGAGTGAAAATGTAATAAACTTTCTATAAAGTAAAGAAGGAAGGGTGGGAGGGGGAGAAAGGGGGAGAGAAAGAAGGATAGCCAAACACATGGTGAAAAGTAATGACCCTCCATGCTAACCTTGTTTTCTGCTTCTGCTTCTCTATCTTTCCAGTGGTACTCTACAGCCAGCTAAGCCCTGACATGCATATGTCTTTTTGTGAAATACGACCATTTGTAGAATGGACCACTGCACTGCACCTGGCTTTTGTAACTTGCAGACTTCTGGAGACTGATACAGCAGTTTGGAGGGTCTCCCTCACACTGGATACAGGCTGTCCAATAAAGCCTCTAATGGCTGTATCATAATTTATTTAACTAGGCCCCCAGTGATGGACATTTAAACACTTGTTCATCTTGCAACTACAAACAAGGCAACAATAAATATCCTTGTACAAACAAACTGTGCTCTTGCTCGATAGGATAAATTCCCACTAACACAATTGCTGGGCCGGTGAGTGCTGATTTGAAATGTTAATACTTTCACATTGAAGTACCTCTCAAACAAATACAACCAAATGACAACAGTGACAACCCTAAAAGGACCCATCCTGCTTTACTTCTGTCCTTTCCTTCCTTGGCTGCCTCCTCACATTTGAGAAGTAGCCTCACTTGATATCTGGGGGCACCAGCCCTCCTTCCCAGCTTCGTAAGCTACACCCTTTGCTCCCAGCATTTGCCTCTATTTTTCGTAGGACATCACTGCCCTGCTTTAAGCCCATCTCCCACTCTAGACTACAAGTTCTTTGAGAAAAGGAGTAAGCTTCATTCATCTCTTGCAGGGCCTGGTTGAACACGGGCAGACAGAAGCTCAATACCTGTTGAAGAACTAAACAAAACTGAACATGGCGAATGCTTTCCTGTAATCCCAGCCCCTCAGGAGTCTGAGGCAGGAGGACTGCAGTGAGATTGGGCTTAGCCTGGGCCACAGAGTGAGAACCCGGTTTCAGGGCTCTGGAGGGGAAACACCAGCAACAACAAACAGCGTGCTGTGCTCCAGCTTGTCTGCTGAATAGGAACATAGGCAGACTCAGCAGGCCTTGCTGGGCTCCCCTGCTCCAAGACGGGCTGCCTGAGTCAGTGCCTCCGGCTCTGCTCTTGTGTGAGCAGATGCTATCTCCTTGTCCCCAGCTCTTCAGAAGAGTGCCCTTTGGTACCCAGGTCTTGTTCCTCCTTTTCCTGTCACCACAAGCAAGGTGTCCTCTTGTTCCTTGCTCCCAAACCGGGTTTGCAGTGTGCAGCTGGAAGGTCATAGAAAGACTGGCAAACACATAGCACCGGAGACCAGAAAACCTGAAGCAGATCTACCAGATGTAGCTGGAGCTAGCTCAGGCTCTTCCACACACCTCCAGATGCTTACTGGCTCCTAGCTCTGAGTATGGGGCTGCTGGGGTTAAGACATCCCTGCTGCCCCTCCCCCCAGCATTCTTCTGCTTTGGCTGCAGAATGCCATTGACTTCAGGGGTGGGGGCAGTCGGCCTTGCCACTCTCCTGGAATTAACAGAAGGAGCCAGGAAAATCACTGTATAGAAGGCTTGCGGCTGTGGGGGGTCCAAAGAACTTCTTGTGATAGTGAAATGTGGAAACAGAAAAAGGGCATAGGGGTAGGGAGGTGGTACATGTGGAGCTCACAATGCTAGGACATTTGGCATTTGTGTCGCTCAGGGGCCTCACACCTAGTTTATTCCATGCAAGGATAGTCCAAGGTTAGGGCATGTGAGGCTGAGGCTCAACGGAGACCAGACGAGGGCCCGCTGAAGCTGGTGGGAACATGAGGCTAAGAGTATGTTCTTGAGAGTCTGATCA
This sequence comes from Mastomys coucha, assembly GCF_008632895.1. Lineage (NCBI taxonomy): Eukaryota > Metazoa > Chordata > Mammalia > Rodentia > Muridae > Mastomys > Mastomys coucha. The sequence goes on from NC_045030.1 coordinate 99,834,655, forward strand.
GGTGGGGTCACATGGCTCCTACTGGGCCCTTGTTGCATGTTGCACACACTAACAACACACTCATACAGCCCTCCCCCTCCTACACCCACACTTGCACCCCACTTACCTTGGTAGAGGATTCTAGTCACCCTTCCAGCAAATGTTGCTGAATACTTTTGTTGAGCACCACACACCAGGGCCATCAAAAAGATTCCAACAGCTCTTAACCCCAACAACTTACACAGGTGAATTGTTTGCTTGTTGTGTGAGCTTGTGCTCTGAGTTTGAGCCCCTGGAACCCATACAACGTGGAAAGAACTGACACCACAACAGTGTCCTCTGAGCTCATATTTGGCACACACGCACCCCTAATGCACATGTTATACAACAATGGAGCTAAGGGGGATCAGAACCTTTCTTCCAGAGGTTGGTACATGGGGCTTCTTAAAGGACGAGGAGGATTGGGACAGGCTTGTAAGGACATTTCAAGACACAAGTGCAAGGGTTTTGCAGAGAGGGCTAAAAACTGAGTGGTGCCCTTGAATAAAGAAAGGGCTTTATGACTGTCCAATCTTGGGGCCCGCTGGGAGTACCACCTTTGGAATGTAGTGTGTTCTCAGGCAAGGCATGGTGGCTTGTGCTGCAAGCTAGTAACCAAAATTTGGGGCTATTTATCCCATAGCCAGAGACCATGAAGTATGGTAGGTGGGACCTTCAATGAACACACCAAATAACCTCTCAAAAAATGACTGTTTTGCCAGGCATGGTGGTGTGTATGTTGAATCCCAGAGGCAGGAGGTTCATCACAAGTTTGAGACCCAGTTGGGCTAGTGAGTTCCAGGCCAGCCAGGGTTACAAAGTGAGAACATGTCTCAAAAAAGATTTTTTTGTTGTTATCTAGAAGCCCATGAGGCCTACTGTTCTAGAACTATAGTTCCAGGTGCTAATAATGAACCTACGGAAAACATAGCCATACAAGTGGGCCTAGGGAGTCAATAGGTGTGTCATTTGGGGCTTGCTATTACAAATAACAGAAAGCAACTTGACATCAAAAGGTTGTATTGGAGAGAGGGGCTGCTTGAAGGAGTCATCACAGAGGCTGGGGAATCTAAAATGGAGGAACAGGAGGCAAGGCAGACACAGACACAGCATCATCAATGGCCACCCCACATCACTGGGGCCCCAAGCTGTCACTGCTGCTTGTGCCATTACCATCACGGCAAATGCTTCTGGACTCTGGGTCCTCCCACATCCCCCTCCAGACTTCAAGGCCTGGGGAACAGGGGTGCAATGATAGCTTTGGCTGAGGCCCTCCCATGTGAGGCCAAAGCTGTTCAGAGCCCCAGAAGCACACAGGTCTTCGAGTCTCCACCAGGACTGCAGTGCCTTTCTCCAGCCATTAGGGGCCCTCCAGGAGCTCTGGCCAGTAACCCTTTCCTGAACTGCCTCCTTCTGTCGAAATGGGAAGTGTGGGTCATGGAAATGCCAGGGGAACAGGAAGATGATAAGTACTCAAGGGTGCTCTGAAAATTCTTTTGTGTGCATTGCAAACCACCAGAACCCACCAGAAGAGCCCTGTATTGGGCTAAGGCCCAGAAAGAACACAGAAATGCCTATGAGGAATGAAGCTGTGCAGTTGCAGCTACGAGGCTGTGGCTTCTATATGTGCTTCTTCATGTGAAGTGGGAGAGCACAAGGGTGATCAAAGTTTGGTATGTGGTCATTGAGATTTTAGACATTTTTCATGTCTAGTTTGGATTTAAATTTTATTAGGTTTATTACTTTGTGTAATCTGCCTGAATGTATACGTGAGCACCACATGCGTGCTTGGTGCCTAAGATCATGAGAGGGCACTGGATCTTCTGGAACTGGAGTTATAGATGATTTTGAACTACCATGCAAGTACTATGAATCAAAACTGGGTCCTCATTAAGAGCAGCAAGTGCTCTTAGCCTCTGAACCATCCCACTGGCCCCCTAGTTTGGCTTTCAAAGGTTTGACATTAAGCTTCTACATACTGTTCTATGCCATGCTTTTCTTCCTTCCTTACTAACATCATGTTTTGGGCATCTTTCCCTATCAGCACTCGGTAAAACTTACAACTGCTGCATAGCTTTAATTTCATACTACCTGCCTCTCAAAAGTGGGTACAGTTGACTTGCTAGCTACTAGCAAACTGCTCTCTAAAGCTGCTAGTTCACATCAGTTGCTTGTGTCTTCTCCTTCTTCGGAGCTGAAACTAGATATGATCAGGAAGACAAACTCTTGCTTCCAAAAGAGCAGCATGTATTTCTCTGGTGTATTCATTGACCCCTCACTGAATCCCAGTGAAGTTGAAGACCTAACAATGACCAGGCTTTCTGAATGATGATTCTCCTCCCAAAAACTGTTGGTAGAAATAGAACATTACTGCAGTCACTCAGGACAGCAAGTGGCAATATCCACCTGGTGAAGATGTGAAAAAGTCAAGTTGTAAAATAATCCCACCAATTATGTCCATTTTAGGGACAAACCCAGTTGCTTGTGGACACACACACACACACACACACACACACACCCTTGTGTACACGTGTCCAGAGATGTAGACAAAGAGTAAACACTGTTTTCTGGTTAGTGCTTACCTCTATGGATGAAGGCAGGCACCTGTACCTGAGTTTTATGGATCTGAAGCATTGAAGCAGATTGTTAAATGGTTTGCCCGGTGCAGGTTAGGACCCTGCTGTCCTGCAGCACTATGCTGGCACATCTCTACTTGTATCACCGAGTTAAGATGTGTAAGCGCAGTCAGACCATTATTTATTTATTTATTTATTTATTTTTATTTTTCACCCATTCTGACAGTTTCTGTTTTCTCAAAGGTGATTTGAACTTGCTCACCTGTACATTTTGGATTCATTTTTTACCATTGTTTCTCCAGTTTTTTTCCCATTCTTATTTTTTCTCTTTAGTCAATCTTTTCTGTACAGCAAGCAATTATACACCTTATTCCTATTAAAGACTTTTTTTTGGTGTTCTGATGAGCATTTCTAGTGAACACTAGTTTTTCTACAGGTGAGAACACTGAAACACAATACTTTTGTTGCAAATGCAAGGGATCAATTTGGAGTTACCTGGTATCACGATTTCAGACAAAATCCAAATGATGCCATTGTTCTGTGTCAAAGCAAAAGAAGAACTTTAATAAGCTTTTACACCACTGCAAATACAGGAACATTAACCCATGACATGCAACAAAAGTAATTTTGTCTTTCCGACATATTTAACAGATAGATAACCCTGACAGCAACAGGTAGGAGAGACACAGTCTACAGAACAAGTATGATTTGTTTCAACTCTCAGGTTAGAAAATGTTCTTACTGCAATCTCAAGTAGCATTTCGAAAGTTTCCTTTCCCCTTTCTACCTTCTAAACGAGAGGATGACTTTTAAATGTAATTGTACACAATCATTTTCACATGGAAATAATCACAAGGAATCAACAACTTTAGTCTAATTGACTGATTTTCATTGCCACTAGTAAATTTTGAACAAGGGCTCCTGTAGTATTGTGGATTTTGGAAAGGGAACGTAACGAGGCTGACTGTTAAGAGCCTTAGCTTTTAGAGTGGGGGAGGGAACATGCAGCGGCACACTGGGCATGTGCCAGACTTCTGAAGCCAGATGGACACACAAGGCTTATGGAAATAGTGGTGGCATGGTAGCTCAGTTGCCACTTCTCCCTTCACATATTCGCTGCAGCAGATAGGACAGCACATTTCTTGGCCCACTGCACCATGATCTTCGGTGACCAGGATCTCAGGAAGCGCATCAATGCTCTCCTTGCTTGCAGGTGGGTTAGCCACTTCGACATCAACGGCAAGAGACTCCAAGTGCGCAAGGGCTGTCTCCATTGCCTGGGCCAGACGCTCTTCGAGAGCCATGTAGGTAAGGAACTGGGGATCCACGTAGGAGATGGCTTCTGCCACTCCCAAGCCATCTGCAAACCCATCAAACAGGCTCCAGTCCACTTCAAGATCTTCGCTCACGCTGGAGTCATCTTCCAGGTTGTTGTTTCCATCCAGCATGAACATCCCAGGCTGTATCAGCTCATGGGTAGACTCATTATCACCCTCGCTGCTGCTTTCATTCTCATTGTAGCGGAGCCAAGGAATTTCTCCTTCTTCCAGAGAGGCCTGTTCTTCTTCCTGAAGAGAGAGTTCTTGGACTTCTTCAGGATAGCCACTGCCATTGCTGCCAGCACTGGCGAGGCTCCCAGCTCCAGCTTGCTGAGGTTCCTGTTCTTCTTTTCCTGACATAGGCTCCCAGCTTTCTCCACTGGAGGACTGGGGTTGCTCTCTGCTTCGGTACTTCCTGCGCAGAGCAGCCATCCACTCTTTGTCGCTGTCAGAATCTTCCTCGTAGTATCGGTAGTAATCATCAGTGTATGCCCAGAAGTCAGGGTCTGCCATGGTTCGCCGCCGTCTTGGTACTTTCTCTGCCTTCGCTTGCTCACTCCTGGCATCCTGGTCTTCAGCATACCTTGGCTCAGCTGAGCTGCTGGCAGCCTCACCTCGGCCTCTTCTGGCTAGGCCCTCGGCATGAGCTTCCTCAGCATCAGCAGCATCCCTCCACCTGGAAGTACTGTGTGGTACATCATCATCATCATCAGTATCAAAAAAGACTTTTGGTTTCATGCAGTTTGGAGTCGCCACATTCCGGACTTTGGGTCTCACCACCGGTTCCTCGGCATTCTTTGGGGTGTTTTCCCCACCACCACAAATACTCACAGGAGCCCTGCTAGGACGAGCTGGTAAATTCTGCCTTTCCCTTTCCAAGCTGTTGTTACCTTTTGCAGCTGCCCTGCCTTCAGCAGAAGAAATCTGAGAGACTGAGGAGCCATTCTGCTTAGAGAGCTCAGCTCTGCGAGCAGAGCACCTCGTAGCAGGGGGTGATTCTACCTTGCCACGCTCCTCTTTCACATCACGGTTAACACTAGAAAAGCGGGAAGACCTTGCCCCCTTCTCGGGATCATCCTTAAACTTGCCAGTTTTCCCTCTCACTGGCAGTCGATCAACAGGCCCAGCCCCCTCCTCCTCACTATCACGAGCCACTAAAGTGTCAATGTGTCCATAAGCCAATCCTCTTCGGCTCCCTGAGGCCCTGTACTCTCTTGGAGGATACCTGGAATAATCCTCATTCTCAACAGCCAGGCTGGCTCCCGAGCCCTCGTTGTCATCCCAGCGACGGCGTGTGCTGGCAAATGGTGACCGGCTCCTCTTGCTCTGATTGGCAGTTGATCTGTGCATTGGGACTTCGGATGCTGTCCTTCTCTGGCTGGCAATCCTCTCCTGTTGGCTCATGGATGGCCTGAAACTGACACAAGCATGCCTCCTTCCATAACTCCTGCCTGTACCTGACTGATACTCTCCTGCTGGTTCAGGCCGAACAGGCTTGCTAGATCCCTGACCCATGGCTCTGACTCAGAGTTTCCAACAGAGCTGGGATGCAGGTGTAAAGGCTCTTGCTCCCAGTTCAGAATTACAGAACAAGGAGATTTAGTTTTCCTTCGGGAGGCAGGTAACAGACTGATAGGGACCCATTAAAATTAGTTCAATGTCTTCTAAGGCCTGAGGTAGCATTCCAGTGACTGGTGTGGACCTGGAACACATGTTTAATGTTTGCAAAATGATTATAAGACTGGGTTCACAAGAAAACCAGAGAGTGGAGAATAAGACAGTGTATGTAGAGGGGTGGGGGTGGAGCACAAGGTGACTGAACACTTAGAAGGTAGGGGTGCTATGGAATTATGGGAAGAATAAAGCCAGCTGTGAGGATTTTTTGTTGGGGGGGTGTGTCATTTTCTGAGAATTTCATATATTGGGGGAATAATACAATTTAGGATGGAATTGAAAATATAGTTCACTGTGTATGCATGAGTGGCAGTGTCTGTCAGGAGAGAGACAGGTGGATAGGAGGCTAGCAATCCTGCAGTGCAGGGATTTCTGTAGGGGTGGGTGTATGTGGGTGTAAAGGACACTTGAATGGGCAGGGTGGCTTTAGAGAGGAAGGCTGTAAGAAAGAGGAGGGTCATTGTTGCCATTAAGTGTGGCAGCCGGAACTATAGAGGGAAGCCTGCATTTATATGCATTATCACGGTCAAGGAAGTGTGAGGGTATCAGTCAAGAGACAAGGAAAGTGTCTAAGAGTCAGGAGATGAGGAAAGTGTCTAAGAGTCAATACAGAAGGGAGCCAACAATGGATAGAAGAAAGCACAGAGGATGTATGTGACGCTGGAACACAGAAGCCAGCAACCAAAGAATGTTGGCACGTGTTAGTATTGCAAGCAGGAAAGGAGGTAGTGTCCCCAGAGGATTTCTATGTGTGAAGGTGCAGTATGGAACAGAGAAAAGGAGAAAGGGACATTTGAGAAGTGTGTAAGCCAGCTTCCTGTGTGTACACATATACATGGCAAGTAGTAAAAAGACGAAGATGTCTTTACATGTGCGTATGTAGCTAGCAGACATGGACAAGGG
>NC_045030.1:99841198-99843276 GCF_008632895.1 Mastomys coucha
GGGTAGAGGTATGAGGGTCAGAGCTGGGGAGGGAAGATTCTAGAGGTAAGAGGTAGGTGGGGGGGGGTAGAGAAGGAACTAGAAGGTGTGTGAGAGGGTGTGTGCTTGCCTATTGGCGCATGCGCAGAGGCGGAGCTCTCTGGAACCTTCAGGATGCAGGGACAGGGACCAGACTGCAAAGAAGGTTTCAGTGTGTGTGTGTGTGTGCGCGTGCCCGTGTAAATGCGTATGCGCACGCGCGTGCGTGCGACACAGAGGAGGGGGTGCAATGTCATAATAAGAGACAGGAATACATTATCAGCTCAAAGGGCAAACCCAAATCAATGTGGCAGGGCAAAAGAAAGAAAAGGGCATGTAGGAACCCTGGTTTACCCTTAGAATACTGTTTCTTATAATTCTTTTCCTGAGCACATATCTGTACCTAAAAATCTTAGCCATGTGTCATTCGACAAAACAGCAGTAAAATGGGAGGAAGAAAGGCCATAGAGTGAGTGCTCTGCAAAGAGGCCAAGAGCACTGCAAGGAGAGACAGGTAGGAGTGGCAGAGGGCCGCGACCACCAGGTCTCTCTCAAACAGCCATGAAGGCCATTCGGCCTGGAGCCCACGCGGCAGGGGCTGGGCAGCTAGGGATGCGGTCCCCGAAGAGGCCATAGGCCTCGGCGTGTGGTCAAGTCCCCTCCGCCCCACCCCGCTCCCGAGACGAACCCGCAAAGGGGGTCATTGGGATTCCGCCCGTGCCCACGCAGAAGCACTCGCCCACCAGCCCGAGCTACTGCCTCAGGCCGCCTCATTCTCACCTTCCCGGTCAGTCGCGTGCTCGGAGCTGCAGAGATGTCGGACCTCCGGACGCCACCACCTCTGCTGCTGCTCTAGGTCTCGGCTCCTCCCCCTCTAAAGAGCACTAGGGCAGGCGGGGACTGCGGCGGCGGAAGTGGTTGTGACGTCAGCGCGCGTCCGCCCCCTTGATGTGGCGGGGGCGGCTGCTGCCCTCTGTGAATTGGGGTGGGCTCGAAAGCGTCATTTTGTTCGAAACGCTGTGATTTTTTTCAGGGGAACAACAACATCATCATCATCATCAACAACAACAACAACAAAATAGGCAGCGAGAACTGTAACCGCATTAACAAATGTTAAACATTTACCACCTTCCCTTCCGTTTTTGGTTTTAATAAGATGAAATCCGAAGATTCTGATTAATTCTAAGGTGAGAGTAATTACCTTACTATATCACATCCTACCTTACATGCTATGGTTTGTCTGGGGATATAAAATCTGAAGCGGTATGCAGGGTTGCAGTAGAAACATCATATTTTAAAAACCTGGTGTTTGAGGCAAACAGAAGGTGTTTACAGTGGAATCTGGTGCTGTTCCTCACAAAACCAGGCTTGCCTATGCAAGAGATGATCGTTCATTACATGCAGCACAGGTTCACATGTTGTGAATTGTACCACATTTTTAAAATGTCACAGATCAGGTCGTGGTGGCACAGGCCTTTAATCCCAGAACTAGGGAGGTAGAGGCAGAGGTAGAGGCAGGAAAACCTCTTGAATTCAAAGCCAACCTGGTCTAACTAGCGAGTTTCAGACAGCCAGGACTACACAAAAAACCCGTCTTGAAAAATCAATCAATCAGTCAATCAATCAGCCAGTCAAACAAACAAACCAACCAACCAAAAAGGTCACAGATAAGCTTTTCTTGAACCCTTGAAATTGCCCTGATACTTAGAACACTCAGTGTAGAGTTCCTGCATTCCCAGTAGTAGGAAAGATTTGTTCTTACAGCAAGTACAGCATGTAGTAGAACAGAAATGCTCAAGGGTGACAATACAAAAAATATGGGTAGTTTCTATTCCACAAATACTATGGAAACCTAAGGGGGAAAATATCGAACAAGGGGCAAGAAACAAGGAGAGGGTGGGCAAGAACAAAGAGTATAGAAACAAACCAAACAGGAGCCAATCCCCACATGGCAGTGTGTACTATGGGCTAGTATCTACATAAAACCACAGCCTACATGCTGGCTCATGTCTTTGATCCCAGCCCTGCAGAAGCAGAGGCAGGAGGACTTCTGGTTTGTT
>NC_045030.1:99843286-99845081 GCF_008632895.1 Mastomys coucha
TCTTTTTTTGTATTCTTTTGTTTGATTTTGTGGCCAGCGTGGTCTACATAGAGACTTCCAGTATAGCCAGGATTACAAAGAGGGAGACTCTGTCTCAAGAAAAAAAAAAAAGAGCACTTATTTTTTTTTCCCCTTGTTATTGTGGAGGGGGTAGAGTAGGGTGTCAGGAGGGTTTGTTGTAGTTATTGTCAGACAAGCTCTCATGTAGCCCAAGCTTGCTCGGAACTTTCTAGGTTTGCTGAACCTTGCACATTCAAATTAGCAATACTAATCTACAAGTAAGTCAAAGTAAAAAGTGCTGAAGAAGACACAATAGTCATTTCAGAAACCAAAAGAGGTAGAATAATCATAAAATGTATGGGTCAAACGATGGAATTTCAAAAATATGAAAGCGTCAGGAAGTAGTATAGTACTAATGGTGCTCTAGAGGAAAGACACAAGGAGACTGAACAACACAGTTAATAAGCTGGAGCTAACATATATGCATTTTTCTACTCAAGAGGGTTCAGGGTTTTTTTTATATATAAAAGCACTCATTTCAAACAGAAGAACATACAGTATAAAATACCTATTTTAATTCATCCGTCACACAGAGCAACTTCTGCTTTGGTCCAAGCTTCAGAGTCTCTGCTTCTGAAACGAGAAAATTACAGCTGAAGCTCAGGCTCACCCCGTTCACGGCAACATCTTCCCTTAAGTAAGTAGCATTTGGAAGCTTGTATTTTCCTGTGCACACCATACATTAGTGTTTGCTCTGTTTTAAAGTAGGGAAAGTCCATCTTAAAATTTTAGGAAATATTATCTTTGGAAATGTGGCCATATTGATCCACGCCGTTCTGAGTCATGTATTTTAACTATTGAATGCTATTGTGTCAAATATCTAACATGGGATGACTAGAATCATCTATGGTAAGGAATTCCATTGCACTAATTATACAATTTATGTATCTCTTTCCCTACTAGTGGATTTGGATCGTTTCTGTATAGTAAGATTATGAGAATTCAATGAACATCTTAGTATGTGGCTCCTTGTGTCCTTCTCCAGGGGACTTTTCAACTTGCCCTATGGTGTTTTGAAAGTTTACTCTTCTTGGCCCTCCTGGAAGATGAATCTGACTTCCCCCAGTGGGCTACCCTTGGGGAAAACTGCTTCTGCCTTTAATAGAGGCCTGTTTATTCTGGTAAGCTGGTCCCAGTGTCAACATATTTAACCTATGCTCTGATGGGGAAAGGGATTGGAAAAATTGCTCTGCTCTGTGTACACACATTTAAGTGGGATTTCTTGGGGAAAAAAAAAAAGAAATGTAGTAGTTATCCCAATATGATGGTGAAGGCCTTTAATCCCAGCACTCAGGAGACAGAGGCAGCTAGGTCTTTATGAGCTCCAAGCTAGCCAGGGCCACATAGAGATCCTGTCTCAAAACAAACAAACAAAAATTGTAGCAGTAATTTACTGATGAATAACAAATTGTCCCAAACACATAGCGCTTAAAACAACAAACATTTATTACAGCAGAGTGTTGTTTGTGAACAGAGAATCCAGACATGGTTTAGTCACGGTGCATCAGGCTTGAGTATATGAAGATGTACTCAAATACACTCAGCTGTGGTTGCGGTCTCATTTGAAGGTTCAGTTGTGGTGGGGGCTCCACATGACAACATGTATGTTGTCAGGCTTCAGAAAGTCTATGTCCAAGCTAACGTATGTTGACTGGCACATTGTCATTCTTGTCATGTGGATCTGTTCACAGACTTCTTGATCTCGTCACAACATGGCAGCTGGGGTGGTAGTGGT
>NC_045030.1:99845139-99850695 GCF_008632895.1 Mastomys coucha
GAGAGAGAGAGAGAGACAGACAGACAGACAGAGAGAGAGAGACAGAGAGACAGACAGAGACAGAGACAGAGAGACAGAGAGACAGAGACAGAGACGAGAGAGGGAGAGAGCACAATGATAGGACACAGTCTCTTTTTCTAACTTATCCTCTGGAGCAGCATCTCAGCATTTTTGCTATCTCCCACTTAATCAAAAGCAAGCCACAGAATCTGTCCCTTTCATGTTTCAATCTGTAGCCACAGTTGTTCATAGTTTTCCAGGACTACCTGCTACTGATATACTCTTATCAATAGTGGTACTCATTTCATTCCTGATACATGGGATTTTCTTTATTCTCTTATTGCCAGGCTTAGCAGTCTTGTGGATATTTCCAAAGACTCAGGTTTGGGCTTGTTTTTTTTCTTTTTCCTGTTTATATGTATTCAATCTCATTGATGCATGTTCTACTTCTTATTGTATGTTTTCTTCTGCTTACTTTGGATTTAAATTGTTATTTTTCAAAGTTTCCTACAATATAGACCTAGATGACTGACTTTAGATTTTTCTTACGTTGGAATATGTGCATTCAATGCTACAAATTTCCCTCTAAACACTGTTTTTGCTGCAACCTACAAGTTTCAGGAAATTGTACTTTTTAAAAATTTTTGTTTTTCCTAAAATACCTTTTGCAGTGCTAAGGACTGAACCCTTGCTTGCTGGGAAAATGCTCTGCCATGGAGCCGCACATCCCCCACCCTCAATCTTTTTTTTTATGTTGAAACTTCTCCTTTGACCCATATGTTATTTAGAAGTTTATTGTTTAATCTCCAAATATTTGGGGATTTTCCAGCTATCGTTCTGTTATTGATTGCTAATTTAATTTCACTGTGGTCTGAGAGCATACTTTGTATGATGTCTATTCTTTTAAATTTGTTACGGCATGTTTTATGGCCCAAGATGTGGTCTATCTTGGTGAATGTTCCACATGAGTTTGGAAAGAATGTGTATTCTGTTTTGTTGGATGGAGTAGTCTATAAATGTCAATTAGATACAGTTGATTGATGGTGCTATTCAGTTCAACTATATTCTTACTGATTTTCTGGCTGGATCTGTCAATTATTGATAGAAAGGCATAAACTATAATAGTGGATTCATCTAGTTTTCCTCACTGTCCTATAACTTTTTGCCTCATGTATTTTGAAACTGTGTGGTTAGGCAAATATATATTATGGAATTTTATCTTCAAAAAGACTGGATTCTTTTTATCATTAATCCCCAATTTATCCCCAATAATTTTATTTGTTCTGAAATTTGCTATGCCTTAAATTAACAAAGCTACTCTGGCTGCCTTTTGATGCATGCTTCTATCTTTCTCTGTCTATTTGCCTTTTAAAATATTTGTTTTTATTATTTTTAAGTGTGTGTGTGTGTGTGAAAATACCTACACACACACACACACACACACACACACACACACACACACACACACGTCCCCTCAGTGGCCAGACTAATTGGATTTCCCTGGGCAGGAATAGCAGGCAGTTGTAAGCCATCTGACAAAGTGGCTGTGTATTGAATTCCAGTCCTCTGGTAGAGCAGCTGAGCCATCTCTACAACTCCCTCCATCTATCCTGCATGTTTATCTTTAAAATATAAATCATTTTGGCAATGTGTTACTGGGTCATGTTATTGTTTTTTCCTAGTTGGCTGGTTGGTTGGTCGGTTGGTCTTACAAGACTGAGGAACAAATTAAGCCTTTGCATATGCTAGGCAGGTACTCTATCATAGGGCTACATCCTCAGTCATGGGCCTTGTGATTTAGCCCTATTCTAATAGTGTCTATTAATCAATACATTTAGGCCTCATTCAAATGATTATTGATATACCAAAGTTATCCCCATTATCTACCATATTTGTGACTGTTTCTTATTCATTGCTATTGATATTTGCCTCTTTGAGGGGAAAGCAGTTGTTTTGTTTTGCTTTGTTTTTATGGTTTCACTGTAAAGCCCATCTGTCTTTGAACTTTACATCCTCCTGCCTCAGCTCCCTGAGTGCTAGGATTACAAGTGAGTTCTATGCCACTATATTTTGTCCCATTTTCCATTTGGACATTTTTGTTTGGCTTTGGACTCCCACTCTTTGCCTGTCTTCTCTGATTTCAAACTTTGTACGATTTCATTTTTTCCCTCTCTTAGCATATCAATTGTACTTACTTTAGAGTTCAGCTTGCATTTACTTACATCAACTCAAGCCCACTTTCTAATAAAAGTGTAGCACTGCATGAACAGAGCAAGCACCTTAGAGCAGAGTATTTCAACTCCCTCCCCCCTGTGCCTTAGAAGGATCTTATCTATTTCTATATCATTCAATATTGTTACTACTATTTTTGAATGAATTGCCATTTCTTATATCAGTTATGAGTAAGAAGATTAAACTATATTATTTATACCTTCATCTTCTCAAATGTTCTCCTTTTCTTTATGTAAATCCTAGTCTCTAACCCTATCTACTTTTTTCTCATTCCAAAGAACTTGTTTTACCATCTCTTGCAACTCAGCTATTGGAGGTGACATCCTAACACTTTTGCAGTATTCCCCTAGTTGAAAGTGAGGAGGGGGTCTAACCTACACACAAGAGGAAAGGATTACAGGAGATAGAAACCTTCAGGAAATGTTGATCTGGCTGAGGGTCCGGAGGAGGTAGAAGCATAGAGTTTAATAGAGCTTGCTAATTTCCTTCCTAAAGTGGTTTTAACAATCATTGTGACCTGCCTTTGTCCATGCCATCCTTTCCTACTCCTCGGCTCCAGGGTTTAAACTGCTGCCAATCTGGAGAGTGTGGGACACTGACTTTGCCTCAAATGTCTTCTCAGATGTGTTGATCTGTTAGATACTTTTATGAATTATATGTTGTCATCATTCATTTCTCTTTTGGTGTTGTTTTCTTGTTATTCTTTTGGGGCTTTTTTGTTTGTTTGTTTGTTTGTTTGTTTTTTCGAGACAGGGTTTCTCTATATAGCCCTGGCTGTCCTGGAACTTACTCTGTAGACCAAGCTGGCCTTGAACTCAGAAATCTGTCTGCCTCTGCCTCCCAAGTGCTGGGATTAAAGGCGTGCACCACCACTGCCTGGCTTTCTTGTTATTCTTGATTTCTAAGAATGCATATTCGGAATACCAAATATTAGTTATATTTATACCACAAAGGTATCTTCTCCTCAGTGTTCTCTTTAAATATAAATAGGAAATCCTAACAGCAATTAAAATACAGTTGGGTGGGTGTTTTTCATAATCCAGAAATACAATGACCTCTGTAAGCTTGGCAAAATATACAGGAGCAAAAAATAAAATGATTCAACTACATAAAGTAGGATCAATTGGCAGGCAAGAAAGAAGCAAAAAGTACAAGGTTCTACATAAATTACAAATGAAAACCTGCAGAAATCATTTGCTACTAATTGTACAAAACATGAAGAGCTCTATAAGTCAATACAAAACCAACAAGTCAGTTGCTAGGGGAAATGGTCAAAGGATACTGGCATGCATTCTACTGGAAAGAGATGGTGAATGGCACTTAGACACATGACAAGATGCTTCATCCCACAGATAACAGCCGCCTCACCAATAAGACAGATCAGTGACATAGTATGTTGCTGAGACCATGGGACCCCAAGCACCTCCAACAGCTGCTAGAGAGAAGACATAACTGGGAGAGCCTTCGCAGCAGGCAAAGTATGTACAAATGGGTTGGATTGTGTGTCCTCAAGATTCATAGTTTAGAAATTCGATCCTCAAAATCAGGTCATCTGTAAGAGCAATAAGTGCTCTTAACTACTGAGCCATCTCTATAGTCCCTCATCAGAATAGTTGGAGAAAAGTGTCTATACTGAACATGTATTTATTTTTTCTCTTGTCATTGTTTCCTAAGCAATCCTGTATGACCCCTACTTACATAGCAATTATAATGTACAATGTAGGTATTACAAGTAGATTACAGAAGATTTCATATTTATAAGACAAGGTGTGCCGAATGCATGTAAACAACACACAACTTTTATAAGGAACTTGAGCACATGAAGATTTTAGTATCTGTAGGATTGAGCATTCTTGCCACTAATCCCTTTGCTAGTCTCGCTCAATAACAGTCAACTGTGGCAGAGTAATTATTAATCCCCATGGTTGCCCAGTATTCCCTGGTGGGGATGAATCCTAATCTAACCAGCCACTAACTACTGACAATTAAGATTTTCAGTGCCCTCCCCAACATGAATACATTTCAATGTTTTTTTTTAAAGCACTATGAACACTAAGACACATAACTCATCTTTGTACTTAAAGGTTTTTAAGTATGATTGGGGATTTTCATTCTGTGGGGTGATATCACAGAGTAGGCTGTGCTACCAATCAGATGGGATAATGTGCATCTATTTTTTTCCTGCTATACTAGAGACTGAACTCCAGGCCTTGAGCTTGCCTGGCAAGTATTCGAGGGACCAAATTATAACTCTAGCTCTAATCTTGTACGTTTAAATAATTCTGCCAGGGTTGTCTCTCTGCAAGGCTGGAGCATTTTCATTATCTTTTGCCATGTGTGGCCTGATCCTAGGCAGATTCTTCTTCTGGAATTTGAAGCACCGAGGAAACACCAAAAGGTTGAAGAGATGTAGTCAAGTCACGCTTGCCTCAAATCACTTTGGAAAACCAATTCCATGTTTTGAAAACACATCCTTGTATGTGTTTTGAAGAGCATCCTACCTGAGTTTGCCAGAGTTGAATTCTGTTGCTGGCAAACAAAAGAAATTTACAAACTCAAGAGACAGATCCTTGAGCCTGGTCATAAGCCAAACACCAATCCCAGCTACAAACTCAGCTCTAATCCAGGCCACAGACTTGGTTCTCGCCCAAGTTTGAAACTGAGGGCCAATCCTAACCCCACAATTCACTGAGACCTGTCTGGCATCTCTCTAATGGGATGCAAGAGGTTTCAGGTGAGCCAGCCAGCTGCTAAGTTGCAGCCAAACGTCTCTAGAGCCTGGGACTCAAATTTAAGTCTCTGTGACAACTAAACCTGTGGCTTCAGCAGTAGAAGACACATCCTTATAAAGCAAAGCTGGCACAGCTAAAGTTTGAGATGGTTGGTGAAGGAGGTATGGGTTTCAGAAAAATAACGTCAAAAGAAAACCTGGTGGGGCAGGATCAGAAGTTTAGTTTGTGGAGGTAGAGTGTAAGGGCAGGGAGCTCTGGATCAGTTTCCACACAATGGGGCCAGATTTGAGAAAGTCGGGTACCTGGATACAAATGGGAACAGTTGGGGCTAGACTGAATTCACTGCTGGGCTCTCGGTGGATCCTTACGAGACGGGGACCTGCACCCAAAAATCTGCACCCAAAGAATTTCCATGGAGAAGTGCAGGCAGTCTGTAGGCCAAAGGCCTCCTTTGTCTCTCTCAGCTTCCTGGCATTGTGTTGGCCTGCCTTTGGGCCTCATCAGGCCCCGCCTTTCTCCAAGCTGCCTGGACTTCCCATAGGCCCAAAGTCACCTGTCACCACCCCTATCACTTCCTTCTCCCTCCCCCCAC